>NW_004444171.1:1380355-1494970 GCF_000243295.1 Trichechus manatus latirostris | reverse complement strand
TGTTGCCCTATGACAATGGTTAACATCTCACAACACATCAACAATATCCTTACTCAACCTTGGGTTCCCTATCACCAGCTTCCTTGTCCCCTTCTGCTGAAGAGAGATTCTTAATGGAAAAAAAGATTGAGACATCCTAGTGAAGACAACCACAAAACAAGGAGCTCTCACTATCATCTTATAAGTCCACATTCTCTGGGTAATTTTTGACTGTGTGATAAGACAGACAGTCAGGAAATGCTGAGTGAAAGGAAGGACCTACATATCATTAGTTTTCCACAATGTGGATTTTTTTCTCTTAACATTTATTTTGAAATAATTTCAAACCTGTAGAGGACTTGGAGTAATAGAAATAACTCTCAAGTATCCTTTACCCAGATTCCCCAACTGTTAACATTTTGCCACATTCTAAATCATTTTATCTGTCTGTCTATCCATCTATCCATCTATCTATACACAGATACAGATATGTATATAATGCATATTGTTAGTAGCCATTGAGTTGGTTCCAACTCATGGTGACCTCATGTAAAATGGAATGAAACATTGCCCAGTCCTACACTATCTTCATGATCGTTGGTATGTTCGAGTCCATTGTTGAGACCATCTTCCAGCACTATATCTGTTATGATCCATAAGATTTTCATTGACTAATTTTCAGAGGGCCTTTCTTCCTAGTCGGTCTTAGTCTGGAAGCTCTGCTGAAACCTGTCCACCATGGGTGACCCTGCTGGTATTTGAAATACTGGTGGCATAGCTTTCAGCATCATAACAACATGCAAGGCACCACAGTATGACAAACTGACAACCAGGTGTGGTATATAGATATTGCTGTTGCTGTGCTTTGCCATGGAGTTGATTCTGACTCATGGCGACCCCATGTGTTACAGAGAAAAACTGCTCTATAGGGTTTTCTTGGGCTGAATTTTTTTTTTTTTTTTTTTTGGTCGAAGTGCACATACTAAAAGATACACTATTTCAACAATTTCTACATATACAATTCAGTCACGTTGATTACATTCAAGTTGTGTTACCATTCTTGCAATCCTTGTCCAAATTGTTCTACCACTGTTATCTTAAACTCACTGTCCCCTAAGCTTTCCATCCAACGTTTCAAGTTGCTGTTGCCAATTTGATCTCACATAGATAATTCTTTAAAAGACCGCAACAAAAATCCTCACAAGTGGACCAATAAGCAACATCATGATAAACGGAGAAAAGATTGGAGTTGTCAATGATTTCATTTCACTTGGATCCATAATCAACGACCAGGGAAGCAGTAGTCAAGAAATCAAATGACGCATTAGATTGGGCAAATCTGCTTCAAAAGACCTCTTTAAAATGTTAAAAAGCAAGGATGTTGCTTTGAAGACTAAGGTACACCTGACCCAAGCCATGATATTTTCAATCACCTCGTATGCATGTGAAAGCTGGACAATGAATAAGGAAGACCAAATGAGAATTGATGCCTTTGAATTATGATGTTGGTGAAGAATATTGAATACATCATGTACTGCCAGAAGAACAAACAAATCTGTCTTGGAAGAAGTACAACCAGAATGCTCCTTAGAAGTGAGGATAGCGAGACTTTGTCTCACTTACTTTGGACATGTTATCAGGAAGGACCAGTCCCTGGGGAAGGATATCATGCTTGGTAAAGCAGAGGGTTAGCAAAAAAGTGGAAGACCCTCAGTGAGATGGATTGACACAGTGATTACCACAATGGGCTCAAACATAGCAACGATTGTGAGGATGGCAGATCATCTCAGGGCAACAGTTTCAGGGACTCAGCCAGCCTCAGTAGCTCTAGAAAGTCTAGATTCCATTGAGAATTTGAAATTCTGTTCCACGTTTTCCCCCTTTTAATCAGGATTCTTCTATAAAATCTTCCATCATAGTGTTCACTAACAGTAGCTGGGCACCATCCTGTTCTTCTGGTCTCATTGGAAAGGAGGCACTTGTTCATGGAGTCACCAGACATGCGTTGAATTTCCTCCTCCAATTCCTAACTCTTTTTGTTCTGTGTTGCTTCAGGGGAATGGAGACCAATTGTACATTGGATGGCCGCTTGCTAGTTAAGACCCCCCTCCCTCCTCACTACACAACCAACTAGTACGTAGAACATAAGTACTGAGGAACAGTATTAGGCCAGTTGATTAGAATGTCCTTTGAAACCATGACCTTAACCTCCAAACCAAGAAAACAAATCCCATGAAGTGTTTGATTGTACATAATCAGCCTCAACAGCTGCCTTTTTTTTTTTTTTGTAAGTGTATATTATACAAAATTTGCCAATTCAACATTTTTCAGGTGTATAGCCTAGTGATACTAGTTACATTAATCGATGGTGTGACCATTACCCTTCACTGATACCTTGGCTATAATCTTAACGGAAGCAGATCGCCAGGCCTTTTCTTCCAAGGTGTTGCTGGGTGGATCAGAACAGTAGTCGAGCACAAACTGTTTGCACCACCTGGGGAAATAGCATACGCATCCTGTTGCCGTCAAGTGGATTCCGACTCATAGCGACCCTATGGGACATATTAGAACTGCCCCATAGGGTTTCCAAGGAGCAGCTGGTGGATTCGAACTGCTGAACTTTTGGTTAGCTGCCGAGCTCTTAACCACTGGCTACCAGGGTTCCAGTGTATGCATCTACACACATTTATATACACACATCATCATTTTTTTTGTGAACCATTTGAGGGTAATTTGCAGACATCATGCCCTTTACCCCTAAATACTTCAGTGTGTATTTTCTAAAAAGTGAACTATCCGTTTATATAATACAGTACAATTATCAAAATCATGATATTTAACATGAATAAAGTGCAAGTATCCAATCTACAGACCTTATTCTGATTTTACCAGTTGCCCCATAATGTCCTTTATGGCATTTTTTTCCCTTTGTAACTGAGAAGTAATTTGCGAGGGTATCATTTGAGACTATGGTATTGTTCTGCTCCCGTCAAACTTTCATCAGCTGCTGTTATCATCCATTGATGATTCTTGTCTGATTTTTCTGACTCTATTCTTCTATGTTTATTAGTTGTCATTCTGCTGTAAGGAAGAGCATTCCCTTTCTTCTCGTTTATGTATTTATTTGTCACTGAGGTTGCATTTATCATTTTTTTTATTCAATGGTTTATCATGCATTACCATCATTATTTGTTTGGATGCTTACATTGCCCCCGATTGGGCCAGTGGGAGCCCCTTCAGGCTACTTGTTTGTCCTTGCAACATGCCTCCATTAAAGTACCCCCCTTGCTTTCTGGCGCACGATTTTCCATGTTCTGCAATCAATCATTTCTCCAGAGTCCTGGTTCCTTTTAGTGGAGAAGCTGTTTAAAAACCGAGATCCAGCTACCCCAATGTGTTTTTATCCTAAGAAAAGTTAAGGGACTCTTAAATATTTTAGTATGTTTCTGTAAAAGACCATGACTTTTTTTTTTAAACCATGACAACAATACTATTATTGCACTAACTTGAACTTTGTTCAATGAATTTGAACATTTTAACTTTGTTTTCAATATTTTTTTTAATGTTTACAGTCCGTATTCCAGTAGGAATTGTAGTTAAACTGCACTTTTTGCAGTCCTAGCGTAATGAGTTCCACTGAAAACCTTTGCAGCTTCAAGGTGGGCTTTGCTTCAGGTATTCTCATCTACCCTTGAAGGCCCCTGATGCTGAGGGCAAGCCAGGCCTGGGCTGCTCTGTAGGCTCCACCCACATTGTCCATGTTACTGTGGGGCCTGCGCATTAAAGGTTGCCTCTTCTGTCACCAGCTAGGTCCATGAGTGGTGCCATTGGTTTGCTCAACCTTTGCCTAAAGGTTGGCTGTTTGAACCCACCCAGCAGCACTGCAGAAGAAAGGCCTAGCAATCTGCTTCTGTAAAGAGTACAGCCATTGAAAACCCTGTGGAGGAATTCTACTGTGTAACACATGGGGTCGCCATGAGTCAGAATTGACTTGTGCCATTTGGGTTTTTGGCGGGATTTTTTGGTGTGTGTATGTTAATTTATATACACACTTTAGTTTTTACTGGAACCCTGATGGCACAGTGGTTAAGAGCTTGGCTGCTAACCAACAGGTTGGCAGTTGGAATCCATCAGCCGCTCCTTGGAAACCCTGCGGGGCAGCTCTGCTCTGTCCTATAGTGTCACTATGAGTCGGAATCAACTCGATGCCAGTGGGTTTGGTTTTTGGTTTTTCTGGCAATCTTAAGTCTCAAAGGACAATGACTAGGGGAACACACCACGTCCTTCTGTGGGGAGGACTCAGGTGATCCCCTAACTCTGATGAGACCTTTCTCCGGAGAACACCTGGCGAGGACAACTGTATTCACGGTCACAGCCTACAAGCCTTTTATAAAGTACTTGCTTCTCTTAGCTCGTCTGTCCCACCAAAGGAGGTTTTTTGTTGTTGTTTTTATTTTAATAGCTTATAATTTTATTTTCTATAAAATGATAGAACTTTATAAAAATTTTGTCCAAATAATTTTAGTAGAGTTAAAAAAATGAAGATGGGCAAAATTCATTCTCCCTCATAAGTCGGCCTGCTTGGTATGGACAGAAGCAGAAAGGCTGTGGGTAGGCTCTGCTGCCTGCATTGAGTCTTGTTACCCACCTCGTCAACCTGGACACTCATTCAGTGAGGCCAAGTCCTATCTGGTCTCTGCAAACAGTGACTGACTTTTAAGAACTATTTTTAGAGTTACATTTAGAACCTTATCTCCTTTAGAAAGGATTTGCAAGGACTTAAAATGTTTTTGACGCTCACGGAAAAACTTGAAATCAGTAGATCATAAAGCAGATTGTGTTTTAAAGTAAATTCAAGTCCATGTAATGTGTGTTGTGTTATGCTGGCTAGAGCCCTATAATTATGTGTAGCAGTTTCGGTTATCATTCCTTATATCTCAAAATAACACCATTAATTTAGAACAGAACTGAAGGGGAAAAAAATTGGTAGAACTATATTGCTTTTCACTTAAAAATTAACTTAGTCCAATCCTGTTCTCCCTTCTAGTTTAAAACCATTTGTCATCGAGTCAGTTCTAACTCATACCAATCCCATGTGTGACCATAGGGTTTACAGCAGTTGAGTTTTTGGAAGTAGATCGCCAGGACTTTCTTCTGAGATGCCTCTGGGTGGACGTGAACCTCCAACCTTTTGGTTAGCAGCTGAGCACTGTTAACTGTTTGCATTGCCCAGGGCCTCCTAGTCTGAAGTAAATTTTATTTATAACAAATCTCCTAGGCCTTCAGAGACCTAATTTTAGGACTTCAGGGTAACCTAGAAACAAAAGCCTTTTCAGGTCACCCCGTGGGGCCTTGGATCCCCTGCTGGCCAGAAAGAGTTTATGGGGAACAGCTGGTTAAAGGACAGAAATGACAAACTTAAGTTAGAAAGCCCTCAGTTCAAATCCAGGCTCCAGTATTTTCTCTCTCTCTGATGTTGGACAAGCTTTTGTCTTCGCGAGACCCATATTCTTTCTCAGCAGAGTGGGACCAAGATGTCTGCCTCACAGAGGGAGTTAGCACTGAGTCCTGACACAGCTTCTGCAGGCACTGAGGAGAGTTTCCTTTCAGCTGCCTGCGCTCAGCTGGGCTTCTTGCTCTGTCTCCTCAGGGACCTGCAGAATCACAGCGGGATATGGACCACCCTGCCCCTAGAAGGATTTTATTAGTGTGTTGCTTCTTGGGGTGCATTTGCCTCCCTTTGGTATTGATCCTTCCCCTTATGGATACCCCTATTCTGACCCCCTGGCCTTTGCTTATAACCTGACTTCTCCAGAATTGTTACCTGCTGTTTCGTTGACCCCCAATTCGTAGGAACCCCATGCACAACGGAATGAAACGCTGCCTGGTCCTGCGCCATTCCCGTGATTGGTTGTGGAGCGAGCTGTTGTGATCCATAGGGTTTTAACTGGCTGATTTTCAGAAGTAGATTGCCAGGCCTTTCTTCCTAGTCTATCTTAGTCTTCGTAGTCTGGAAGCTCCGCTGAAACCTGTTCAGCATCATAGCAACATGGGAGACAGAGGTGGTTCTGCATGAGGTCCATTGGCCAGGAATCGAATCCAGGTCTCCTGCATGGAAGGTGAGAATTCTACCACTGAACCACCGTTGTCCTTCCAGAAGTATTTACCTACCACCATTCAGAACCATCTTTGGGAGTTCACAAAAATCCTAGCTAACATCCTAAATTTTTAAAATACATTTAAACAGGACCTCAAAGAGCTGTTGAACTAGGATGAAGATGACCCAAGAGCTTTGGGCTCAGACACGCTCCAAGGTCTCTCTGTCTCTGTTGATCGGTGCAGGCAGCCAGGAGTGCAAGCGGCACATACTGGAGGCTCAGATGCCCATCCAAGGGCATCATATACGGCAGACGGCTCTGAGGAGGGCAAAGAGCTGAGAATGCCCCATTTTCTATTTTTAAAAGGTGATTATTATTGAGCCTCTGGCAAAGGCTCACCACTAAAGTTAGAGAGGTCTTGTGAATTCAGTAACAAGATTCCCCAACGCCTGTAAGCCCTGCTGAGAGGCATGCATCTGTAGGCAAACCAGCAGCAGGAGTGAGGGCCTCCTGTGTGATTCACAGCATGGGGGCCTCACAGACCCCACCCATCCACCTTTGGGGGCTACTGAGACAGAAGGCCAGGAGCCCCGGTGGTGCAGTGGTTAAGCACTCGGCTGCTAACCAAAAGGCCGGCGGTTTGAACCCACCAGCTGCTCCACGGGAGAAAGATATGGTAGTCTGCTTCTGTAAAGATTTACAGCCTTGGAAACCCCCTATGGACAGTTGTACTCTGTCCTATAGGGTCACTATGAGTTGAAATTGGCTCGATGACAGTGGATTTGGACAGGAAGCCAGGGACCCCAGAGTGAAGTTTGGAGCCTTAGAGTGAATCTTGTACCCTCAATTCTTAATTGTTCTTAAATGCCCTCCTTTACATTTGAAAGGAATTAAGCTCTTGCTTCTCACTCTACATAATGATCATATGAAAAGTGACAACAGAGAGTTAGGGAACAATGGAACTTTCTGTTACCACTTCAGGGCCTTTATAACTGGAAGCTGTGCCAAGACAGTCAGAGGGCTGGTTCCCCATGCAAAGCCGTCCTCCCCCACTAACCCTGAAAAGAGTTTCGTGCTGTTGACATAATTATGCCCTCTTTAATATTACTGTTTTATTTTAAAAAGCAATTAGCTATTTAGTTTCCTTTGCCAAGGAGAAAAGGAAATTGAGTATTTAGGGGCTGGCAGGGTTCACTCAATCATGTTAAAATTGTTCCCACTGCGTCCTGCTGGTCATGAGGTTTACTTTCTCAGAATTGGGATCCTGGGTCAGAAGCCTCCCTCCGGGTCCTGGGCCTGCCCCTCCTTACCTCCATTGTCTGCAGACACAGACGTGTAGTGAAGGCCTGTCTTATACACAGCTCTGTGTTAGACCCAGGCACATCTCAGGGAGGATGGACACACTGCGGATCCCCATTTTACAGATGAGGAAACTGAGACACAGAGAGTCTGAGTAACTCAGCCAAGTTTCCACAGCTAGTAAAAGATGAAGCAGGATTGTACGCAGTCTGGTTCCAGACTGCCTCATCGTGACCACCACCCTATGCCAAGGGAGATCACAAACTATGCTTGAACTGCTGTTGAAGATGAAAATTAAGAATAGGTATCTTGCTTTGATTTTAAGGTTTTTGTTACCCATGAAACCAAATATTAACCATAAAAAGCCAGGCCCAAACTGCAAAAGCTTGCCAGAAACTGCTCTACAGCAATGTAAATTTGTCCTTTCCTGCTAGAAAATGATAGTCAACAAAATCTTGCTTCCTGATTAAATGAAAAAGAGTCTAACCCCAAACCAAACCAGTTGCCGTCGAGTCAGTTCTGACTCATAGTGACCCTATAGGACAGAGTAGAACTGCCCTGTAGGGTTTCCAGAGAGCGGCTAGTAGATTCGAACTGCCAGCCTTTTGATTAGCAGCTGAGCTCTTAACCACTGCGCCACCAGCGCTTGGAAAAAGACTCTAGGCTCTCCTAATATGAATATCAAAAAGGTATAGCGGCGGGTGGATGGAGGGCCAGAGGCCACCTTGTGACCTGAGATCAGTTGACCTCAATAAAAGGGGGAAGGCAGGGTTCAATCAATCATGTTAAAATTGGCCAATGGTTCATCTTCTATTGTTCCCCACCCCCCACCCCCTTTATAAGCTTCATTGTAACTTGCTGACTTGGAGACATTTGCTTTTTTTCCCCCTGGAATTAGAATGGTCTCCTTAAGTACATACAGAATAATTGCTCTGAATAAACCTTATGTTTCAATTTCCTAGAGTTTTGATTATTTTTAGCACTACCGTGTATTGGGCATTTTGCTTTACCTATGTTATTGACATAGTATTATCAGCACCCCATTGTACAGATGAGGAAAGTGAGTCTTAGCTATTTAATTATCTGCCTAAGGCCACAGAGCTAGTACATGGCTGAGCTCTGAGTTTTCCACTCCATCCTAGTATTACCCAGATTCATCTATTCCCTGGACAAATTATATCCTGTAAAAATAACTGCAGGTAGTACAAATCTCCCTGATGAACTGTAAGTTGCTGTGAGGCAGGGCCTTGGCTTACTCAGGAGACCCTTCCATGCCCCGCATGCCCTGTGCCAGGCGCTTGAGTGCCTTGATGAAGAAGAAGCCCCAGGCCTGCACTGAGGGGCCCACTGACCAGGGCTGCTGCTCTAGAGCTGAGATAGAAAACCATTATTTGCTTCTAGAATGAGCCTTCTGGACCGCTCACATGGATGATAAAGGGACCGTTGACACTGGACAGGGTCCTCTGCTGTTGGAAGGGATTTGCACTCATCTCCTAGCCTAAACATTGACAGTTTGAACCCACCCAGCAGCATCTTGGGAGACTGGTCTGGCGGTCTGTTTCCATAAACTCAAGAAAACCGTATGGAGCAGTTCTACTCTGTAACACATGGAGTTGCCATGAGGAATCAACTTGACAGCCAGGGTTTTGGTTTTGGTGTGGTTTGACACTGTACAGCTTGCTCCTTCTTGAACTGATGGCTTTCTTTAAAAGGAACCCTGGTGGGTGGCTGTTCAGTGTGACATTATCCTTGGTGCTTTACATATTCATTGCAAATATTCTCATTCGTAGTTCCAAATATTTACCCAATTTGAGATTACTCTGTGTATGTGGGTCTTCGTGGTTTTCTGTCTTGAGGATGTGTTTCTTCTACCCTCAGAAGGTCCTGGGGAGTTTGGGGAAGGAACTGGGGAGCACCAGGGCAGGGCAGAGTGGACAGCATAGGACACGAGGTCCTGAGCTCCTTTGTGTCTCTCCTGCCACAGGCCCTGGCCAGCCTGCCCCCAGAGTAGCCCTGTGACAAAGCACATCCTAGCTTCTAATATAAAGACTATATATAGGCCTTGGGGGTTGAGAGGGTCGGATGCAGAGCAACAGGGAAGTGAGCCGGGAGTTTAGAGAAAAACACAGTGGGGTTGGGAAGTGCTGTGGCTTATTTGGGCGGGAAATGGCAGTAACTGGACTCAGAGGCAGAAGTGCACTTCCATGTGATTTAAGCATTCAAAAGAGTATAATGTTGGTAGTGCTCACAGATAAACTTGCTTAGAAACTGAGGGAAGAAAGAGTATTAGGAACACTTCTTGGTGATGGAAAGCATACACTGATATGGAAGACGTGTTAGATTATATAGTTAGCATATTTATAAGAATTATATGAATTCATTTGCATTTTCTAAGTTTCTGTTTTTATTTGATGTCACTGCCTTTTTTAATAAAAGCTTTTACCTATAGAGCAGAAACAGTTTCTTTGTTCAAAATAAATTGTATGTTTATTGACTGATTCCGTAATGTCAGATGCATTTAAACATTTAATTTGTTAGGAAGAATCATAAATTCATTGAGTGACACAAGTTCCAGAAAGAAATGGGTGGATTTCTTTAATAATACGTGTGAGTAGAAGGCAAGTTAAAAAACCCATTGCCGTCAAGTCGATTCCAACTCGTAGCGACCCCATAGGACAGAGTAGAACTGCCCCGTAGGGTTTCCAAGGAGCGGCTAGTGGATTCAAACTGCCAACCTTTTGGTTAGCAGCCGAGCTGTTAACCACTGCGCCACTAGGGCTCCAGAAGTCAAGTTGCTCAGCCCCATTTCAGTCCCTGAGATTTCTCGGAGCTAGTGAGGGGCCCAGAGGCTACAAGGCAGGGAGTTGTAGCCCTTGTGATCAGCTGAAGTTCTCACCTCTCACTTGAGTTGATTTTTGCTGGGTTGGTCTTTAACTCCTTCCCAGCCACAGGGTTACCATGTGCCCAGAGATGTCAGAGGGCTGGGAGACTGTGCTGTTAGGCTGGCACAGCCCGTTTCTGTATACCACTCATGCAACGGGGCATTGATTCCAACAACCAGCCCTCTCCTGTCCACGTCTACCTCCTCTCCACTCAAATGAAAGTTCAAACAAAGTAAGCACTTGGGTAAAAAAACACGCAAGGGGTCAAAGGGGAGCCAGGATCATTGGTCAGGGAAAGCTGACATTCGCATGCCGAGTGGGAGAGCCAGTGCAAAAGTTGCAACTGATGACATCAGTGTTAGGGACAGACAGGACTCTAAGAGATTTAGTCAAAGGGTCGGAAGTCAGAGAATGCAAGTGCTTCAGGCTCTGAGTGTCCTGCTTGCTCTTTCATTCTGATAGAAAAAAGAAAAAAAGACAAGAGTTTCCCAGCTTACTGGTTTGGGAGGGTTTTGTTGTCACCACCACCACCTCCTTCAGCGGGTCCAGTGTACTGTAGTGGGAGAGTGAGCAGGGAATGATTACATCAGTCCAAGGGAAGGACGTGATTGGTCTGCAGAGCATGGTTTGATTCACTGCCTAAAGGACCGTGTGTGAGGCAGCCTGCCTTTGAGCGAGCGTCTGCCCCTGCCTGCTGAGAACAGCCTCCCTGCCAAGGCTCACGCAAGCTTGGCACAGCCACCCATTGACAGCACCAGTGCCCTGGCCGGCCGTGTAGCTCAGCCTGCCAGGCACAAGGGGAGAGACCGAGAACAAACTCCCTTTCAAGAGGCAACCGCTGTTTAAAATGCCATCTTGTTCTTCTGACTGCTGCCTCTTCCATGCTGTCAAGGTAAGATTTTTTTAAAGCATCTCACATTCCCCTAAAGGTTGCATCCCTGTCAGTTTTTGTGGCTTGAGCATAGTATATTTATAGTCCTCTGAAACTCCATGTGACAGTCACTTCGCCTGGGAGCTGTTGGTTTTTAATGGATTTGAACAGTAACAGGAAAACAAACCTGGTTTGTCATTTTGTAGGGGAAGGGGCCGAAGAATTTTGTGGCTGTTCTTACTATGCCCCCTTTTTCTCTACTTTAAATCTTAGCATATTCATATTGACGGATCTTAACTTCTTCCTAAGCCTAAGTGAACATGAGGTGGGTGGAAATGGGACTGAAGGGGCCAGGGGCACCCACCGCTCCACCCTGAACCCTGGTGAGGTAGAGTCATCAAAAGTTGTTATGGGAGGAGGAAGACTGGGGGGGATTTTTGCTTCTTTGTTTGTTCTTTGCAATTGGCTCATCTGTAAGATTTCCAGCCTTGAGACCGCTGGCAGAATTTTAAATCAGTTCTGTCCCTTCCGAAGAAAGGTAGCTGAGAAGCAGCTTGTGAACTCTGGCTTCAGTCGTCTGCTGTATGTACCCAGGAGACGTCCTGGGCGTTTCAAGAACGAATCTTCTGTTGTAATCCTACATGAGGTGCCCCTTCGAGGGGGCAGGTGGGAGGAGGGAAGGGATCGTCCGATGGAGGTTGTCCTCTCGCACGCCTGCTGCTGTGCTTGCTGGGTTGCTGGAAGAACGGTTATACATGTGTTGGAGCTCCACTGGTTTTCTTTTTCCTTTTTCATTTCATTTTGTTTCAGTGTCTTTTTTTTCTTTTTTTTTTTTTAACAAATGAAGTCACTTACCTGTAAGTGTCCCCTTTCTCTGTTGCAGGATGTTAAAGTCTTTAGTGAAGATGGGACGTGCAAAGTGGTGGAGATTCTCGCAGACATGACAGCCAGGGACCTGTGCCAGTTGCTGGTTTACAAAAGTCACTGTGTGGATGACAACAGCTGGACGCTGGTGGAGCACCACCCGCACCTAGGATTAGGTAAGGCGCAGCCCCGGGCGGCCGTGTTTCTCTGGGAGCAGGGTCTGAGGATGCTCAGAGTGCAGCCCGTGCTGACGTCCTCTCCTCAGCACCCCATCCCTGACTGCAGCTCCCACTGCCAGATCCACGGGCGGCCTGAGCATTGCCCTTGACTCGCCTGCCTCTTCGTGCTTTCTTTCCTTCTCCTAAAATGCCCCTTTCTCTTGCCTCCTTCCTAGCTGTTTCCTCACCAGTGCTTTGACGAGTCTTGCTCTTGGATGGTTGAAACAATACTTTCCAAAGGGCCTAGACAAATTAAGAAGGTTCTCCCTGTGATTTAGCTCTTCACTCCCTCGCCCCTCCCCCAAGCCCCCAAGCTGGAATACCTGGCTGGGAGAGGAATGTGGGGTTTGCTGCACACCCCTGGTCTGGGGGTGGGGCAGCCCACTGGGCCCTGGAGAGAGCCTGAGCTTGCATGGTAGTGGGGCCAGTTATGGACCAGCAGAGGCATCCATTCTTCTGAGAGCAGCTCACCACCTGATTGAAGTAGGGGTGCCATGGTTACAGTCGGCAGGAAAGCACATGGCGGGGTGCTGGGAATTGAAGCATGTTATGGATCAGTTGAAACCAAGTGTGAGTCTAACTGAGCTAGTGAGTGTTGCTTTGACAGGGGTGTGTGTGTGTGTGTGTGTGTGGTGCATAGAGAGAAAGAAAATGTATTTTGTATCAGAATATTTGAAAATACTTATTATTACAGAATCTATTGAGTTTTCTGCTCAGGCCACCTATTCCAGGTTAAGAAGCTTTTCAGATACCTTCACTGGCAAATAGTTAAGCCTCTTTTGTTTAAATTCTTACTGGATAATGTATGATGCTTACAAAATCATAGGCAAGTATTTAAAGCCAGAATTTTCTCTAAATCCACAGCTGTATTTCTTCCAGTGCTTTTTTTGGGGGGAGTAAGGGGGGAGGAGACCTACCCAGATTCCAAGCTTCCCATAATTTTAAATTTTTCTCTGGGACCTTTTTCTGAGATTTAATAAATTGAATTTAAACCTCTAGACCTGGAATATTCTTTTAACTAAATAACATTCTTTCAGCTGCTGTTGTACACTGTGTGCTTAAATAATGCCGTAGAAACTTGAGTTAGCATTACTTTAAGTCAGTTGCCAGCTTCCCCTGTACTTTTAGGCACAGTGTGTTTTTTAAAGTAAGCCGCAAAGAACGCTTCTGATTTCCTTCCCGTCTCTATGGATTAGCAGAGTACTGGTGTGTAAACAGAAGTGTTCTTCTCGGTCACTAACAGCCTCCTCCCCTCAGGTTCATTCACTGATGCCACCGTTCAGTGACTGTGACATCACAGTTGCTCCCAGGGAGACTGATTATCCTGTCCAACTCCAGGTTGGGACATGCATGCATGGACCCTGCAGTGGTCCAGTAAGACCATCAGAAGCACATGTTTACACACAGATAGCTTAGAAATGAAGCAGTGGTGGGAAACCTGCCAAGTATATATCCAGAATTCACTTTAAAAGGCCTCTGCCTAGTTGGACCCAAATAGAAGGAATGTTGTTGAAAGCTCATTCTCAAGTCTGAACACTTTTTAAAGAGGAACTGTGTGGACATTATAATACATGCATAGAATTGCACAGTCTCAGAGCACATGGAAAGATGGTGGGTACCAGAAAAAACCAAACCCGTTGCCATTGCCATCAAGTCGATTCCAACTCATAGCAACCCTGTAAGTCAGAGTAGATCTGCCCCATAGGGTTTCCAAGGAGCAGCTGGTGGATTTGAGCTGCCGACCTTTTGGTTGGCAGCCGAGCTCTTAACCACTGCGCCACCAGGGCTCCCCTAAATTTTAACATACAAGGAATATTACAGAAATTTTGACTGAGACTTTCATGTGATAACACTTGATTTCTAGAATATCACACAGTAGGTAAATTAATTATACACTGAAACTTTGGAAATAATCAACCAAATGACTAACAATTTATCCTGAAGGGTAGAAAAAAATACACATGCACACACAGTATTGGTAGGAATTCGATATTTATATGACTTATTCTTTCTTCTTTCTCTTATTCACGAATGGACTTAATACACTCTAAAGGGGATAATACTTAAGTTTAAAATCAAAATAAAAAGGGGGAAAAAGAAAAAAGGCGGGGGAAAGCAAGTGAAGATAATTTAAAAAAAGAAAAAGAAGCATGTGAATCAAATGTTGGGTCATGTTTGACAAATGAACGAGCCTCAAACAGGGTTTACGTTGAACTCCCCTCAGATATTCCCCATCAGTTTTGTTTCTCTCCTGCAGCTTCTTTCTCATTAACAACAAGCGAACACATTTCCTGTTGGCTGGATTTTATAGATAGCCCTGGGGTAGTGCAGTGGTTAAGAGCTCAGCTGCTAACCAAAAGGTCGGCAGTTGGAATCCACCGGCTGCTCCTTGGAAACCCCATAGGGCAGTTCTGCTCTGTCCTGTAGGGTCACTATGAGTTGGAGTGGACTCAACGGCAATGGGTTTGGTGTTTTGTTTTGTTTTGTTTTGTTTTGTTTTGTTTTGTTTTGGGGGGTTGAGTTTTGTAGAAGCAGGTTTTAGAACCACTGAGTTGCACCATCCTGTAAGGCCAGCACCCAGGGAGCCTCAGCCGTCTACAGAGCCTCTCCCACTCCCATCCGTGTGCTTCCTTCGCCTGCTCTATGGTTTCTGCTCCAAGCCTGTCATTTAATTGTTTTTAATCACTTAAGTTGCTGTTTAGGCAAAAGTGGCATTCCGTCCACTGTTTACCAGCATTGGGTTGTCAGAAGCCCGATAGTGAGGAGTGTGAGTGAGCCGGACCCTGTTCTAAAGCCCCCTCCATGCCCAGTGCTGTGGGAGCGCCTTCCCAAGAAGCCCTGGGGCATTCCCGTATGAAACCCCTTTGAGTAGGATATAAGGACACTTGGCCTTGCACTGAGTTCTTTATAATGAATGATGTTCCAGGGAGCAACCCTCCCGCCCCCACCAATGTTCATGGGTCCTCTGGCACACACAGAGTCAATCCTCATTTATTCTCGGGGAGAGTCCCCCCAACCCTGCCCCCAGCCATGTCTATTTGAGTTTAGAATCTATTACATTTTACTCTTTTTTAGAAAGTAACCTTCTTAATTATACTTTGAGTATTCTTAATAAGGACCTGGTTGGTGCAAATGGTTAACGTGCTCAGCTCTACTAACTGAAAGGTTGGAGGTTTGAACCTACTCAGAGGCACCTCGGAAGAAAAGCCTGGTAATCTGCTTCTGAAAAATCAGTCATTGAAAACCCTATGGAGCACGGTTCTACTCTGACACACATGGGGTCACTGTGAGTCAGGATGGATTTAAGAGCAACTGGTTTGTTTTTTTTTGATAGGGACATTTACATACACAAAGATGCTGGTGGCATAGGCAAAAAGTAGGCCGTGCTTTAAAGCCCAGAAGGCAGATGTTACCCCTACCCTGACCCCTATTCCACCTCCCCACCAAATGACTGAGGGCATAAAGGACCTAATTTCTGACAGCATTTTTAGTATATATATATATATATATATATATAGCTTGTGGAGTTCAGGATTTCAAAGCACAGTTACTATACTGATCTTTGCAGCTAAAATATAAAAATGCTATATTCTTAAAAATATGAACTCTTTCTCCCACTCAGAAATGAATGATGTGTTTAGAAAAGGTGGGGACCCCCTTTCCACCGGAGAAGACTAGGCACGTGTGAGTGTCCCAGCCCTTAACAGTGCCCCATTGGCAGCAACGTCACACTCCTGGCTTGGCAGGAATGTCACACACGTGGAGAAATGGGAGCAGTGACAGCAACCCCGCTGTTGCCCTTGGCAGCAACCCTGGGGTGGGGAGTTTTTCCCACTGTCACTGTGAACCACACTTGTTAGTAGGCAGTACAGTGGCCCCTCCTGGTCCCTGGTGTCAGCTCCTGAGGTCATTTCCCACTTGGGGAGCATGAAAAGTCAGTGCAAGTCCCTTGTCCTGGTGGGCAGAGCCCTTCGTGATCGATGACCTTGAGTGTGTGCCGTGTTCTGTGATTTCCAGCACCCCCGTTTCCATGTGCCCGTCCCTTTGAGTGACCTCTCCGTATGTAAGCACTCTGCCTGTTAGGGATGTCTTGGCACCAATATCTTGGAGTAGAGCGCTGAGACCTGGGAACATGTCACTGACCGAGTTCAGTCAGCAGCCAGTGGGCGCCAGAATGGAGGAGGGTCATTTAGAAGTCACTCCCATCCTGTCTGCCCCTGAGCATGTGAGCCACATGTCTCGCAAAGGTCCAGCTCAGCTGGGACACCTTCACACATAGAGGACATAGTGATGGTGGTAAACAGGGAGCCAGCAGACCCACCAAGTAAACAAATGCTTTTTTAAAGAGATTTTGAAAAATAGCATCATGTATATGCAGAATGGCATCTTATTGCCCCAAGTGGTTTAAAATGCCATGTTCACCCCTGAATGTATGGAAAGAAATGGTGCTGGGCTTTCACACCCAGGCCTGAGTGACCGCCTGCAGCAGCAGAAGAGACTGTAAGTCCATGGTTAAGGAGAGGCTGGGCTTACAACAGAGGTTGGAGTTGAGAGACTAGGGTTTTAGCAAATCCCTTGGATGGTGAGGGCTAGAGAAATCCTTTGTGGAGCAAGTGAGGTTGAGACACATCGGGGAAAAGCATGGAGAAAAGCATGGAGCCTTCCTTGGGCTGGGTGCAGGCTTGTGCTTATCCCTGAACAAGTCAGAGATGCTGTGGCGATGCCTTTGCCTCGTTTTGGACGCTGGGGTTTTCACCTGTAGAGAGGTGTTGGTGGAGTGACGATAGCCCGTGTTCAAGCTTCAGTACCTCCGTGGGCCCTTCCCAGGCAGGAGGGACCCTGTTTTGTTTCCATCTCCTCGTCTGTTAAATCTGAAAGGCACCAAAATGATGTCCTTTCTCCAATAAAATATATAAATAGAAGGCAGCTTAAAGGGCTTATCCAAATGTCATCGTTATGTGCTGTGGGCACGTTACCTCGTTGATGGCTCTGTCCAGAATTTCTGAGTCTGGGAGGGTCTGGGCAGCTGTCAGGTGCCTGCTGACAGTTTGCTCCTTTCTTTCCGATGGGTGGGCCATGCTGAGGGATGACAGGCCGGGTGTGGCCAATGTTTGTTCACATCAGGCCTGGGTGTAGGGGAGTGTTGCAATGACATGACAGGCACAGCCCCTCCAGGGGACCATCCACTAGTTCTGCCCAGCCCTTCACCCTGGTCTGGGCACCCGAGTTTTCCACAAAGGAGTCACTTGTTAGTTGCGTATTTTAAGGCAAAGAAATAAGATTGTTTTGTGTTGTCCCATCTTTAAATATCTGTCATTTGGGGTAGGTCCCTGGGTGGTGCAAATCCTAAAGGTTGGCAGTTCAAACCCCCCCAGTGGCACTGAGGAGAAAGGCCTGGCAATCTGCTTCTGTAAAGATTACAGCCAGGAAAACCCTATCAAGCAGTTCTGCTCTGTAACACATGGGATCGCCATGAGTCTGAACCAACTCGACGGCAAGGTTTGGGTTTTTTTGGTCGTGTGAAATAAGGTCATGGCATAGTTGATGGGTTTAATTTTAAGATTTGAAAAACACTAATACCCTTCAAGGAATGCTTGGCTATTCCATCTGTACAAAAAGTACTTTTGGCATACCCCAGTGTAGAGTAGCATTCCACTTGTATTTAAGGCGATTGTAATAATGTGACGTTGAGAGGTAGTGATGTGGTTGCTTCATATAAACTTCTCAGGTCATTTGAAATTGCATGTTTTTAGAGTTACAGAGGAAATTAGAACTAGCTTGGAACTGGCGTTGTCTGTTCATGTATTTGACACTGGAAACCAGTGGCCAGAAAAATTCGGGGACAAGCCTGAGCCGCACAGTCCAGGAGTGTCTAAGAAAGCAGCTTCGGACTCAAGTCTTCCTGACTCCAAGTCAAGAGCTCTGTCCACCTAAGTCTGCTTCCTATCCCACCAGGAGAGGGAAAGGGAATTGCATGCAAGAGTGTTGGGACTCCATCTCTAGGTATCCACAGCCACTTGGGGTCACCAGGGGCACCCGAGCAGAGAGGCACCAAGGCCATGATAGACCCACAATCTCTAGTCCTCCTGTGCCAGGACCCCACACTTCACCTGTCCACCCTGCACGCCGTGTGTTACACAGCCTATACTTTTCAGCGTGCTCAGCTTTTCCATCGTACTGCCAGAGAGGGGCCCCGGGAGGCGGAGAGGTTGGGGGGGGATTGGAAGGAGCATGTGTGCATTAGTGATGCACCCCTTTACACCTGCTGGTCTCCCCCCTGGGCCTCTTTGAGTCTCCCCAGGGTTCCTGGAGACAGGTGCCTTTTGCTTTGCAGGTAGACATCTTGTCCTCACTTTGGTAGGACCCCCCCACCAACCCCCATACACACACTCTATTTAACTTTTGCCTGGTAAAAATTTTAAATTCCATAAACCAACCATCTGCATGTTTTTGGTTTTTTGTCCTGTAACTACAGAAAGAACTATTTTCTCTGAATAAAAATCTGAAAGGAAGTCATTGATTTATTTTGTCCCTGGAAAATCCATTTTAAATGAGTGGCCCTGAGCTCAACCTCTTACTTGAAAGCAAATATAATCGTTTTAATTGCATGCCTGAGTTGTAAATGGTTTTCTCGTTTGCTGTCGTGGGGAAAGTTGGGGCAGCGTTGTGGTCACATGTTGCTAGCAGAAGTCCCTCCCCAGTCAGGACAGATGGAAACATTCCACGTTTGCTGCTGGTGCCAGTCTGGCCCTTCCATGAGGTTCTGTGAGCTTTCTGGCAACTGGGAGAAAATGTCTTTCCTTGGAAGAATGGGTCTTTAAACATATTCTTACCAAGGAATCCTTTCTTCATCATATCAGAACCAAGGCTGAGGACAGACAGCTGCTGGTCTTGTTTCTAGAACCAGCTGTGGCCTCCCTGAGGCTAGCGCCCCTGGCGGCAGCTGTCCTTCTTAGAGAGAATTTTTTTTTTTTTAACCTTCTGAGCCCTTTGAATCAGCAGTGCTTTCGCTCTAAACCTCAACCCTTCCTTGAAAGGTGTGGCTTTAGAAATTCAGTTCTGGCTGCGGCTGCGTGTAGGGAGCTTCTGTGTGTCAGGACAGACTCGCCCCTTTGCCATCAATTCTGTAGCATTTTACTCTCTACCATTTGGGCATGAAACCACATGTTGACCCTGGGATGGATTTGCACATAACAGGTTGGCATTTTTGTTTTCTTCCATGATTTAATAAAGTTAGTTCCCTCTTGCCCCCGTTACAACCATTTTTGAGAAAACCCTTGGGAGAAGTGTGACTGTCTTCCTGGAAGAGCAGCAGCCACACTGGTTTGGACTGTAGCGTTCAACCTTTGAGGGAAACGACCTTTCCAGGGTGATGTTGTGCTCAGTACTTGCTCTGAAGTGTAGGCGTGTGTGCGTGTGCACGCCCGTGCATGGACAGTGTGTGCGTGCACCTGTGAGCGTGGTAAAATTTGTGTTTACCCCCCTGCCTTAATGCTATAATCCAGTCCCCGAGAACTATTCTAGTATGTGGTTACTACTGGCTTTAGAGTTACAGACAGTATGTTTGGACATGGCGTCCCTGGGTGATGCAAATGGTTAACATACTCGGCTGCTAACTGAAAGGTTAGAGGTTTGAGTCCACCCAGAGTTGCATCGGAAGAAAGGCCTAGTAATCTACTCCCAAAAAATCAGCCATTGAATACCCTATAAAATACAGTTCTACTTTGATACACATCGGGCCGCAATGAGTTGGAATTGACTTGATGGCAGCTGTTTTTTGTTTGGTTGTATTTTTTTTGTTTTTTTAAGTTTGGATGTACTGTCTGATCTTAACGTTTAAGTGTACACCGTCCCATATTATATTCCCAGTACTGTTTCAGCCAGCCATGTGTCATGGACTGAAAAGCATCCATTCCCTTTCTCTCTCTGCCTCCCTTTCCTTTTACCCAGCCTGCCCTCTCAGTACACGTCCCACTTCTCTTTGTCTTTATGTAATTTCCCAGTTACTTTTGTCTGTGTTCTTTACAAGGGTTGAAATTTGTTAATCTAAGGAATGGCATCATTTGCTGGGAGTCTTTATCGTCTCTCCTGTTAAATTTTGTTGATGCCAAATTTAAAAGAAGTATATAAAAGTAAAGATGGATCTGAATTCGTCATACTATGTATTTTAAGACCTTAATGTGCATTTGGTAGTACATTAAAGAGAGATTTCAGTTAAGCTTATTTCCTGAACTCATCTTGGTTTACCATGTTTGAGGAACACAAAGTCAGCCAGAGTCTGTAATTAGTTGTAAAACCACCTTGATGTTTCTGCTTATTTCATCCTTCATGCGCAATGCTCTTCCTTTGCAGAAAGGTGCTTGGAGGACCACGAGCTGGTAGTCCAGGTGGAGAGCACCATGGGAAGTGAAAGTAAATTTTTATTCAGGAAGAATTATGCAAAGTATGAGTTTTTTAAAAACCCTATGGTGAGTCTACCTATTTGGGTTTGGGGTTTGTGACTCTTGAAATCTTGCAGTTTATACTCAGGTTTAACAGTATCAGATTGTAAAATAACTGACTTGAGATTTATGGGTAGCATTTGGGTTGGAGAATTCAGTTAGTTGCTTTTTAAGTAACATTTGCCCACAACTCAATCTCTGATGCTTAACTACATACCTTTGGGACTGGCCAAAGGTTACTGCTGCCTTCTCCGATAGAAAATAGTGGAAAGGCGGTTAGTCTCTGAGTCATAGGGAGAGGAGACGCCTGGTTTTTCAAGATATTTTGCAAGTTCTTGGTTAAATCAGAACACATTGATCAGTAACTCAGGAGAAGAAAGACTCATGTTCTTTGTAAATTGCAAATGTTCTTTTGTGGTTATTTGTGGAGGAATGAGTAGAGAAGTAAGTACCTGGGTGTGTTCAGCTAGTCTCCTTGACTTTTCTTTCCTGTCCTCTTTTGGGGATGGCGCCTGTTTGGTGAACTCTCAAGAGTGTGCATGAGCCCCACATCTACAAAGCCTGCACTCTTGTCCTGAATCATGGGACAGAGCCACATCAACCTGGGGAGGAGGTCTGAGGTCCAGTTCTGGCTCTGGTCATTTAACTGCTATTTTTCCTCCAAAGTCAGAAATTTGATAACCATTTTTGAGCAATGCACCGGAAGAGACTTTTTTCCCATAACCGTGTTCACCTTTCCTTTCAGGAATCCCATGTCTCGTGCTGTGCACTTACACCACGGGATTATAACGTTTGGCATTGCCTTTTGCCATGGCGCAAGCTATGAGACAGGAATTGAGTATTCAAAATAATAGAAATTGCAAGCTTGAATTTGACATTTAGGAAAACTGAATACAGGCTTTTAAATTAGGTGTTTCTACTGTGTGATAAAGGAATAAAGAGTACTATTATTTTAAATAAAAATGTGCAGAATAGTCCCTTTTTGGGTGCTTTTAATACTGACATGCCTATAAATAGACTTTGTTCCCCACTTTGAAGCTAACCTTTAACATATTTGTTTTTCCTCGTTTCCTTAGAATTTCTTCCCGGAACAGATGGTTACTTGGTGTCAGCAGTCAAACGGCAGTATTCCTCAGACCCAGCTTTTGCAGGTACTGGGTGAAAGCAGACTTCTGCTGAAATAGAATTCACTGATAGCAGCCCTCCTGGAGCTGTGACGCGGCCTCCTAAAAACTTAGTCACATCATGGCCTTGGCTCCTGGTGTAGTTTAGAGTAACAAGAAATAAATGTTTACTTGGGGAAGCCGTGTGTAGTTAGGATCTTTCAAACTGAAACAGGCGCTTATAAACAGGATACACTTACTTTAACTTAGAAGAAATCCAAGAGATACAATCCTGAAGCAGGGGCCGGAAGGGCCAGATGGAGGGGCAGGGGACAGACAGGATGGACAGACAGGATGGACAGGCAGAACAGAGAGGCACAAGTGAGTGTGTTCTCTTGGTCATGAGACTTCGGATCCACACTGAGTACAGACCCCAGGACAGGCCACTGCCCAACTATTTGATATTCTAACAAAAGTACTGAGTCTACCTAATAGAAAAATGATTTGGTTTCCATAAAGTCCTTTTAAAAGTTATTTACTGTGCATTAAAAATAAGGGAACCTGTTCTAATTGTCCTCTGCTTTCTGAAGTCTGATCCAAGCAAACCTGGCCTTTCTCCCACCTCCTTCCAGTGGAGGCAGCACTCAGCTGAGGCTTCTCTGCTCTTCCCACCCACCCATGCCCTCCCAGGAGTCGTGAATGGGGAGCGGAGTGTATGGCTGCTGAGCCTCTAAAAATAGGTCTCTTTACAGCGTGTTAAGTGAGAAAGTAAACAAGTCACTAAGGCCACCAGCACTATCCAGGTGGCCTCCCAGCTCACACCTAAGAGAAACTACGGAAATTCAGTTCCCTCCAAGTTCTGCCCATAAGCCAACCCTTCCCGGCTTTGTTCACCGCTAGGCTGGTGTGCACTGTCTAAAGGTGAGTGGTTCAGAGCTCTATCTGACGGGCACCTCAGGAGCCCTGCCCACCCACCCGAGCTCCATCGCATTCATCTGTTCTAGTAGGAGTTGTCGACACTAGGTCGTCCTTGCCGGGACATGGAGACAGGGAAATGACTCACTTCTTTCTTAATTGCTGTGACTGTGAGCTTGCTTCGTGCGCTTTGTGAGGGAGTGTGATCATTTCTTGAGACCCTGCATACTAGGACTGGGCCAGCGGCATGAGGGTGCTGTCCGCCTTGCCTGTCCCACCCACGGAGAGGAAGTCATCTTCTCTTAGTCCAGCACAGCACAGAGGACCAGCCTGTGTCATCTCCCCTGGCCTCACCCCCTGACCTGTCCCTCTTCCTCTCTGTCCCGTCCAGAGGAAGATAATTACATGATTGGTTTTTAAAGCTTTCCCCCTCCTGCTGACTTCCAGGCTGTCTGTGGGAGGGGTTACCTGGAATGGTGGGCTGTCACGAAGGCATTCCAGACAGACAGGCAGATGGGAAATGTCAGGATGACTTCCACACATCTTTCAGTTGGAGGGGTACATGGGTAAAATGCAGCAAGATGCTCTCAATTCCCAGTGGTCCCATTGAAAGGTTCCTGGCACCTCCTCCTGCCCTAATTCCAGGGACTAGACTGGATCTTTTATGGAAAACTAGTATGGGGGAAGGGAGCTGTAGGGGCAGAATCCTCAAAGGCACTGACTTAGAAGGAAACTTACGACTTGGTGTTTTTCACCAATATTTGAAAGGTCCATTTGATTGCATGTGTTTAAATACTAATTATGTTCTGTACAACACCAATTTGGATGGAACTTGAAGACTTTTGAAAAGAAAAATATCATTTGAAGACTCTGTTTGGCCAAAAGAAGAGTGTTTTAATAACTCAGAAAATGTCAAGATGTCAGCCATGTTAATAACATACCTGTTTTATTTATAGTAACATTACTGACTTTTTAAATTTCCTTTTCAACAGAATTTTTTAAACTCCAGCAGTTGTCCTGAAATTCAAGGGTTTTTGCATGTGAAAGAGCTGGGAAGGAAGTCTTGGAAAAAGCTATACGTGTGTTTGCGAAGATCGGGACTTTATTGCTCCACAAAAGGAACTTCAAAGGTGATTTGAAAAAAAAAAAAACCACCAGCAGCATTGAATTCTGCACCAATTTTTTAGGCGGGGGGTGAACTTAGGCTTCATTTTAAAATGCGACTTGGACTCCTTGAAGCTCATCATCATTTATTAAGTTAATTGTGTAACAGCTAAACTCAGACATACTTGTCTTCAGCAGAAACTGGTGATAATACAGACCTAGGAACTCCCCATTGGTGGTTCAGTGGTAGAAATCTCACCTTCCACACGGGAGACCTGGGTTCATTTCTCAGCCACTGCACCTCATGCGCAGCCACCACCAGTCTGCCATTGGAGGCAGTTGCTATGATGCTGAGTGCTTTTCAGCATAGCTTCCAGACTAAGACTTGGAAGAAAGGCCTGGTGATCTACTTCTGAAAATCAGTCAGTGAAAACCCAATGGATCACAACAGTCCAGTCCATAGCCCATCATGGAGGTGACACAGGACTAGGCAGCACTTCGTTCCATCGTGCATGGGGTCACCATAAGTTGGGGACCAACTAGGCAGACACTAACAGCAGTAGGAACCCCTCAAGGCTAAGTCATTCTTACACTTCCCCAAGCTGCAGGTGTGAGCAGAGCCTCCTGGCTGCCTCAATTGCTTCAGAGGTGCTGACTTTGTTCTCGTAATTAGACAGTTGAGATCCAAGCTAGCCAGAAGGATGTTTGGTAGATTATTGCCACCCTAACGCCAACCTAATCCTTATTATCATAACTACTCTGGAGTAAACTGCAATCTGCTTGTATCCCCAGAGGAAGCAGAGGTGAGGGGGCAAGCAGCTGGAGGCCTCACAAGAGAGCAGGTGGTGAGGAGGATTTCCTTTGCCAGGGTCCTCCTTTAGTTTCTTTGCACACACTTTTATACCCACGTCCCTGTGCACCTTTGTGTGCCCCTGCAGCAGAGCCTTGCTGGCCAAACTTGGTCCCAGGGCTGTACCTTCTAACAACCGTAGCCTCGTCTGCTCTTGCCGACAGAGGAGACAGAAGACTGGGGTAGGTGTGAGCAGTACTGAGCCTCACGCCTGAGAAGTCTCCATACTGCAGGGGTGTGAGCCAGAGAGAAGGGCCAGAGCAGACAGGCCCTTCCCCCTGCAGCTCTGTAGCATCTTCTGGGGAGGTTTGACCTGATACCAGAGCAGGGAGAGGTACAGGCTCTTGTTATTCCGCCATCCCAGCTCTGATGGACGGCTTGTCACCGTCACACATGCTGAACCAGGGGCAGTTTGCGTCCTAGAACGGGAAACAGAGCAGGATGGGCAAGTTGAGAAGGAGAAAGGAGTGATAGGCTGCCAATGGTAAAGGCAGCCCTGGACTCTCAGTGCGCTGACGTACCAAAGGTACACAGTTCTTGCGTTGGACAATGTGATCTAACCTTCGCGTTAGTTATTTTCTCCTGGTTTGCACTTCGAACGTTTGGTTATGGGGCTTTGATCTGGCGGAAGTATCAAATACCTTCTAACAGTTGTACGTCTGAAAATTGGCAGGGTTTTTTGGGGGGAGTGGGGGGCTTGGTAAATTTGTTTTTTATTCGGCCCTTTAGTCCTTATGGTGTGCAGTGGAGCCCTGGTGGCACCGTGGTTAAGAGCTCAGCTGCTAACCAAAAGGTCGGCAGTTCAAATCCTATGGGGCAGTTCTCCTCTGTCCTGTAGGGTCGCTGTGAGTTGGAATTGACTCCAAGGCAGTTGGTTTGGTTTTTTTGTATGTGTATGCGTTCCATGGTTACAGCCTCTAGAATGTTGGAGGGAAAACTACTTTTAAATGTGCACATGCTGCCCTCTGTTGGCAAAGATGTGAGAAACATGTGCTGTGTGCTGAAACATGTTCTCTGCTTGCACAGGAGCCCAGACACTTGCAGTTGCTGGCTGACCTGGAAGACAGCAACATCTTCTCCCTGATCGCTGGCAAAAAGCAGTACAGCGCTCCCACCGACCATGGGTTCTGTATAAAGGTACTTCACCAGGAGCAGTCATGTCTAGACCATTGATTTCAGCATCCGATTGTAACCTCTGTAATGAAAACAGGAAATTCCTCTCAACTAGCATTGAGTTCTTTTTTTTTTTTTAAATAGAAACATAGTTTTCACACTGGATATATACATTCATGTAAATATATTTATTGTATGCTTACAAGGTGTCAGTTCTAGAGTAGTTCAGAAGCTCAAGGAAAGGAAGAGCACATATAGATAGTGCTGGTCGGTATGCCCAGTGGCTTACTGCTGGGTGACTTTGCCTCCTGGACAGGGCTGTGGCAAGAGCAGAGGAGGAAGAGGCAGGTTAACGGTAAGAGACCCTCCACCCGCAGCCTGTCATCTGGGTGACCTTCAGGGTACCAAGTGAGATGATGCTGTGTGCATGGGCGTCCGGTCCTGGGTAGTCAGATAGAAGTGGCCACAGTACTCCCCACCCTCTGCACACATGCACGTACATGCACACAGCACACACATGCACGTACGTGCACACAGCACACACATGCACGTACGTGCACACAGCACACACATGTACATGCACACAGCAGACACATGCACGTACGTGCACACAGCACACACATGCACGTACATGCACACAGCACACGTACATGCACACAGCAGACACATGCACGTACATGCACACAGCACACACATGCACATGCACACGTATGTGCACATAGTACACTGATGCATGTATACACATGCATGTATTAACATGCACACACGTATGTGCAAAAGCACGTACTTATAGGCAGGGGCTGCACTTTTCCCCTGGAAAGATTGTGATAATATTGATAATCATAATAGTAGATAATAAATTCATTGAATACTTCGTACATATTGAGATGCCCTGCAAAGGGTTTTACATCCATTATCTTATTTAACCTTCACAGCAGGCTAATGGGATAGCCACTCAACAATCTCCATTGCCCAGGTCAGGTAGCCAGTGACTAGTTGTGCTTGGATTTCATCCCAGCCTAGCTAACGTCTGAACCAGAGCTCTTAACTGCGATCCCTGGGAGAGAGCAGGGAGCCCCTCCTTGAGCTGCAGCAGGGAGAGGAGTCCGCCCGATAGTATTACCGTACACCTCTCTCAGTGACGGTTCTTACAGTTACAAGCGATGGGAGCCCACACACTCGCTGCTGTGCTCGCTCACTGTCTGTCCCCTCTCTCTCTCTCTTGCTCACTGTCTCTGTCTGCAGGCTGGCTGTCTTAGTTTATCCCACAGTGCTAGCCACGTGCAGGAAGTCACTCAAGTCTCTGAAATTCTTGGCCACTCAAATTCCCAAGGCTGAGAGTTGGGCGAGGGTCCACTCTCCACTGACCACTGTGTCTGGAGGCAGAAGGCTCACAGGGAGATTCAGATAACCTGCTCCTACAGCAGTCCTCCTCCTTCCCTGGCCTGAGCTGCTTGCTCCCTCTTCAGTACCCTTCTCAGGGAGGACACCGCTCCCTCCCTCCCTCTCTCCGGATGTTCCACCTGGGACACTTCACAGCCCCTTGGAGCCCTAGCAGTGTCTTCCTTCCTGGCTCACCCCTCTGGCTGCCTCCTCCTGCTCCCTGAAATGGGCATTTGAGGAACATTTTTCTGTAACTCGGGAGGCAGGTTCTCCTTCAGGAGAATCCAGCTTTCTCTTGGCCAAGTTAGACGCCTCTTCTCTGTGTTCCTGTAGCACTAACCACTTTGTATTGTGATACTTGTTTTCCTGTCTGTCCCTCTCTGAGACCCTGAGCTCCCCAGCTGGAGATGGCTTACCAGTCATACAGCCCAGTCTTTGTACGTGATGGGGCCGTGATAGAGGCGTGTCAAGTAAATGAACAAATGACTGCATAGCACGGTTTGTGTTAGCACGCCACCCAAACTCTTTACGTGGGTGGTGCCCCTAATGGTTTCCGTAAGAATCAGTCTTGTACTAGCATACCACTTTTTTGGCTCCCTGTATTGCATTGATGGAATTTTCTTTTTGTCTCCTTTAGCCAAACAAAGTAAGGAACGAAACTAAAGAGCTGAGGTTGCTCTGTGCAGAAGATGAGCAGAGCAGGACCTGCTGGATGACGGCGTTCAGACTCCTCAAGGTACTTCATGTCTCTGGGTTTAGCAGTTAAGGGCACAGCTCTTCATGGACAGAGGGTGACTGGATTTGCTGTTGTTCCTACTGAAATGTTCAGACATTTTCCATTTGCTCTCTCGGTATTCTGTTTATCAAGTGTAGTTAGACGTCTTTCCAGATAAGGTCTCCGGAGCTCCCAACAGAGGATTTGCTGTTAACCAGGTTAGAGCCGAGTGTCCCAGCCTCAGCATTATTGACATTTTTGGGGGGTCGGGGGTGCGACAGGCGTCCTGTGCACTGTAAGATGTTTAATAGCAACTCTGATCTCTATGCATTAGATGCCAGTAGCACCCAGCCAACCAGATGGGACAATCAAACATGTCTCCAGCCATTGCCATGTGTCCCCTTGGGAACGGAGGGGACTTATCCCTGTTTGAGAACCACTGGCTCAGAGGAGGAGCCCTGGTGGCACAGTGGTCAAGAACTTGGCTGCCAACCAAAAGGTCCGCAGTTCGAATCCACCAACTGCTCCTTGGAAACCCTATGGGGCGGTTCTACTCTGTCATGTAGGGTCGCTGTGAGTCAGAATTGACTTGACAGCAGTGGGTTTGGTTTAGTTTGGTTTGGGGCCAGAGGAATAGGAACAGAAAAATCAGGACCATGGAGAGGGGGAGAAAGCAACTAGCTCATCAGGAGGGTTAATTATTTCCACGGCTGAGCATCAGATTCAGTTCTGAGGTTCCTGAAAAGCCAGAGTCATAAGGGAACCATGATGAACCATACCACTCCCCATAGCTCCTCGAGGGAGACAGTGTCTCCTGACAATACGTTCTGAAAGAAATTGATAGCATGGGACCGCCTGTGGGATAGTGCCCTTGACAAAAGTTTCATAGCAATTGCCAAAGTGATTTCATATGGCTCTTTACTGTAATGACCTTGGTAGAAGCTAAGAGCATAACAGTAAACCACGTCTCACTTTTGATTTCCCACAAGATGTTCATTTGCCACACATACAGTATTCCTCTTGTCCGGAATTACTTACGCATATAAAGTCCATATGAATTTGCACATTTAGTTGACCAAGGTAAACGTGACTAAACTCGAGGAGCCTGGAGTAGCTTGTTTGCTCAACTGTGGCTGACATATACAACGATCTAGGACTCTCTGTGAAAACCCCGCAGTCTTCATTAAACTCACATGGCCTTCAGCTGATATGAAGACCCAAGGTGATAGCAACCAAAGAAAGGGATGAACAGAAGGGGGTTTGGCTCAGACCTCTCATTCGGAATTGCCCAGCACATAAGCTCTAAAGACAGGCATCCCTTATCCCAGAATTATTTAGTTTTATTTTTGCTACTGAGGCACCCCCCCACAAAAAAAACATATTAAAATGAAAATTTTACTAATTCATGATAAAGAGGAAATGTTAGTGTTAATATTAGATATATCATGGACTACTCCTTTAAACCAAAAGAACCAAACCCACTGCCGTCGAGTCGAGTCTGACTCATAGCTACCCTATAGGACAGAGTAGAACTGCTCCATAGGGTTTCCAGGGAGCGCCTGGTAGATTCGAACTGTCAATCTTTTGGTTAGCAGCCATAGCTCTTAACCACTATGCCACCAGGACTTTTTTAGTAGTCTATGATACATCTAAGGAAGGAGCCCTGCTGGCATGGTGGTTAAGCACTCAGCTGCTAATCGAAAGGGCAGCGGTTGGAACCTGCCAGGCGCTCTTTGGGAAAAAGATGTGCCAGTCTGCTTTTGTAAAGATTATAGCCTTGGAAACCTTTTGGGTCCTGTAAGGTCGCTATGAGTCGGAATTGACTCAAAGGCAGTGGGTTTGGTTTTTTTGTTTGTTTTGAATCTTTATAAAACAATTTTAAATCCAAATGCCCATCAATAGGGGACTGGTGAAGTAAGTTACAGTGTGTCCTTCCAGAGAAATCCTCTGCAGCGGTAAAAAGAATGGAGGTGTTCTCCTTGTTCTATTATGGAAAAACTTCCAGGATATGTCAGCTACAAAAACCAGAGTGCAGAACAGCATAAACAGAGTTTGTTATATTTGTGGGGAGAAAAAAGGGAGAAAATGGAAATATATGTATTTGCTGATGTGCACACAAAAATTCCATAAACTGCACGTGAAGTAAAGAGGGTACTTATGGAGAGAATGGATATGCAGCTGTGCAAATGGGGGACCAGATTGCAAGGGAAACTGTGTGTGTGTGTGTGTGTTTGTGTGTGTGCGCGCGCGCGCACGCATTTGATTTTTTTGAATCTTGCAAACATATAATTTATTTTGGAAAAAAGCAAAAGAGGAAATGAAAAAGTGAAATGGTAGTATAATCTTTCAAAAAGTAAGCGAAAATTTTATTACTCTGGGTAATGCATAATAAATCTAGTTAGTAGTTCTTAACCAATGTTTCTTGAATAAAGAGCAGATGTTTTTCCTTTGGCACCTTAACAAAACTAGCTACAGGAAGGAAAGTGGGCAGAGCTAATAATGATAATAATTGACACAATTATTAATGTTAATCTTAATGTGATATTAATGTTTTTTGAGCACCTACTGTGGACCAGACACTTCATCACTTTACACTTGCTATCTCATTTAATCCTGACAGTGGTTCTGTGAGGTATATATTATTATTATCCCCATTTTACAGATGACAAAACTGAGGCCCCTCAAGTCATTTGCCTGAGGGGTGGTTGGTAAGCCAGGATTATAACCCTGACATTTGAACTCCAGAGCCCCTTTCCCAACCACCAGGCTTTACTGCCCTCCCCGAGTGCCACCAGAATGTTGCAGGTGCAGTTCATCTGGACTTGGCATTCACACCTTTACCAGTGACCCTCAAAGTTAGAAGACACTAAGGACAAGTCTTAGAGTGCAGAGGGAACGTGGCAGCCACGGGCTGTTGAGGACTGTCTGCCACACTAGATGGACCAGTCTCCAGCACAGGAAGCGTTGTGCTCCTCCTTTCTGTCCTAACTAGTTATACTGAGGACCTACTGTCAGCATCAACTAGGCTAATAGGAAGGCGCGTGATGTCGGGAATTATACAGATCCTCATAGCATTCTGACCGTGTCTCCTCCCTCTCTCCCTTCCCCATCTCAAGGAGGGAAAGGGGAGCTAATGATGAGGTCCTGGCATCATGATCCCCACCCTGCACCCATACATGGTCTTCAGAGTGGGCTGTATTTTGTTCCAGGGACCTTCTCCCATGCCTCTGTGTCCTTGGCCCTGGTACTTTCACAAGGCCCTTCTTGAAGAGCCTTGATCAGTCTTTACTCCTTGACAGGTGCCAGGAGCTAGGAGGGGTAGTAGCTGGAGAGGGAGCTGCAGGCAAGGGCCCATCAACCCTCCCCTTCCTGTGCCTGCTCTTGGGATCAGCTCATTCATGGCCTGGGCAATCCTGCCTGGCTCCACCAGAATCCTCTCTGGGAGCAGGAACTGCTGAGTGCTTAGAACCTAGTAGAGGCTCAGGGAAATAAGAGTGTATTGAATGAAAGTGGGACCTACCCAGACTTGCCTCTCTGGCTTGGGCCTGGTCTTTTGAAACTGCATCTCCTACTTGCCTGCTGGATACCATAGTGAACATGAGAGCGCACCCCACCAGGGGCGGTCAGAGTCACTGAGGGGAGTCAGACTAAAGGATCTACATGATCCTCTCAGAGCATCTGATTCTTGGGCCCCGCTGGGGATGTCTAACCCACACAGACTAAGTGAGCATTAGGTTTCAGGCTTTTCAGGGTTGACACAAAGATCTTGTCTGTGGAAAGTGGTGAGAGGTCCCTTCAGCCCCAGCCCCTTGTCAACCCTTCTTCACCAAAGTGGGTCAGACGTTCTGTGTCCTCTGGAGAAAGTGGAGGATGCCACGTAGACTCCTTGTTTTGTAACAGACCCCAGAATCCTGAAGCATAAACAGGGGCCTTCCCTCTGTACCTAACTCTTTCAGAAGTCCTTTCAGTATACCCGACCAAACCCATTGCAGTCGAGTTGATTTCAACTCATAGCGACCCTATAGGACAGAGTAGAATGGCCCCGTAGGGTTTCCAGGGAGCAGCTGGTGGATTTAAACTGCCAACCTTTTGGTTAGTAGCTGTAGCTTGCCATAGCTGTTAACCACTGTGCCACCGGGGCACCCATTTCAATATAGTGGCTCGATAACGAATCAGGGTCAGCAATATTGAAATACCACTTTTGATTATGTTAAAATCCAAGGGCGTTTTTTTTTTTTAAAGGAATGACTTACATTACTTTGAGTTAACCTAAGGACTTCTCTGCATCTTTGAGTACCCACACGGGCAAAAAACCGAACAAAACAGAACAATCTTATGGCTTGGGTCTACACTGGAGATCTCTAGAGTTGCTATCTTCAGCTTTTCAGAAGGATGCTTTTAGCAAATAGAACCAGCAGATAGTATCTGCTTTTGTTCCTCATTCCTCCTATTACTTTGTTAAAGAGTTTCTTAAAGCTACTCTGGGCACTGTGCAAAGAATATTAAAACTTTGTTACAGTTATCTGTTATCTTTTTCCCTCCCCCTGCATCTTCTAGAAGCTTTTTTAAACTTCTACAGAAATCCTTCCTGAAGAGGGAAGTCTGTAATGAGTGGTGGCTTTGGTTTTAAATGCTGTATGACGGTGAGAAAGCAATTAGAATAGATGTGCAGCAAGATAGCAGTCTGAGAAGCAGCACAGGAACCTCCTCCGTATAAGGCTGATAAAGGACGGAAGAAAGTGTCAGAAATAAAGGGAAGGTTCTTAGCCATCCTGGGAAACAGCCACCTAAGTGCAGGGAACAAAGAAATACGAGAGCACTGAAAAAGTGGTGCAGAACAAAAGCACAACGTGACGGCATTGGCTAATGTGCGCTGAGTACTCGTAGGATGCCAAGGGCTTCCTATGTCTCGTCTCATTTTGTCCTCATGAGAACCCTGTGAATGAGGACTCTGCCCTCATAATACAGAGGGATGAGGGAGGGGCTTAATGAGACTGAGGGTCTGGGGACGATTCAGCGTCCCTGAGATGGAAAATAGGAATTACAAGTAGCGCTTAGTGATGGCTGATGTGTGTTTCTGGCCCTTCCCCTTCTGATGGTGTCCCACCTTCTTCAACACTCAACCCAAGTTCACAACCTCATTGGATGGTGAGATTTAGACCCTTGGTTCCCAAAAGCCAGTCCTTTGACAGGTGAGAGGCTGAGGTGAAGTTTCCTCTAATCCATGGCAAAATGGAACAAGTCACATCAGTGCAGTAGGGTTTACATGAAGTGAATTGTATTCCTGGCCAGTAACCTCATGCGCAGCCACCACGTGTCTGTTACTGGTGGCTTGCGTGTTGCTATGATGCTGAACAGGTTTCAGTGGAGCTTCCAGACTAAGACAAACTAAGAAGAAAGTTCTGGCAGTCTACTGACAAAAAAAATCAGCCAGTGAAAACCCTGTGGATCACAACAGTCCAGTCCACAACCGATCATGGGGATGGTGCAGGACCCGGCAGCGTTTGGTTCTGTTCTGCACGGGGTTGCCATGAGTCTGGGTGATGTGCCAGCAGCTGACAGTTGTATTTATGGTAAAGGATTTATCCTTTAGTCTGAGGTTATATCCTTCTTACTTGGTTGATGCTAAAATATCCTTTATTTTGTAAAATTGTTGATACTAAATGGTAGGTTGTTGGTCATTTTGGTTTGTATGTATGTAAGTTGTCTTAACTGGCAAATTAGTTGCAGACCTTAAGTCAGTCACGATTGTTTTTTCATAAATGTTACTCTTGTAAAATCTAAAAGTGTGAAAACCACCGATTCAGACCTTTCCTTTCACTCTTCCCTGCAAGAAGATCTCTCCAGTCCAGTGGTTCTCAAATTGAATTTTTCATGTCAGAACTCTTTTTGTACCCCCTAAACAAAATCTTTTATAATTCCCCAATATGTAAAACAGATAGAAAGGTTGAATTAATAATATAGTGTATCAAATTATTCTTAAGTAGAAGACATTCCCTCGTCTTAGTGGCGTGTAACAACATAGACTTGCTTGTGTTAGAACTAGGCTAATGGAGCAGCCACCATCTTGAAGGTTACCAGTCTCCACTGTAACGGAAGGAGAGGAAGAGAGTGTCAGAGGATCTCCCACCTGCAGTTAAATGCTTGAGCCTCTAGGTGGTATATGTCACTTCTACCCACAGCTCATTGGCCTGAAATAGTCAGATGGTCCCACTCAACCACAGCGGGTCCAGAAAGGACAAGTCCACACAGGATTGGAAGGCGATGAGCTGGAAATACTCAGTAAACAGCTCCAGTGCCTACAATAATAGTTCACATGTTGAGAAATATATTGCCATTTGTAGAATCTCCAAAGCACCTCTATGCACAGCAGTTTCAATACCTAGCAGTACCCTGTCCCTTCATACCTCCTGCCCACCTGCTGTTCCAGGTCATATGTTACTGAGCTTTTCAACCACACTTGTATGAATTCCAAAAACAGAAGCTTTTATTTATATACTGGCAAATGGAAACAAAAGGAAAGTTAAAATACATCAAGATTAAAAATGAGGGGAAGCACTTGAAAACCAGTTATTTTAAAAATGAAAAAAGTGAGGGCAGGCTATTTTAAAATCAAGCTGAGATGGACATTCTTTGCAAAAATAGAAAAACTTCCAAATTGATTGAAGAAATAAAACACCTAGAAGAAAAAATTGAGCAACATTTTTTATAATATGAGTTTTTCTAAACTTTAAAAATATTTGAGCTCTTTGCTGTGTAACTTGTGACAGAGCCTAGAATAACACTGTATATTAAAATGTCACTCACCTTCGCACTCCCGGGGCTATGCTGTCCTTCAAGAGCCTGGTCAGATGTGGCTTAGGTGAACGCTCACGTCTCACCCTCCAGATAGTTAGAATTCTCTCCACATTAATAAGGAGCCCCCTGAGTGGCGCAAACATTTAAGTGCTTGACTGCTAACTGAAAGGTTGGTGAGTCAAGTCCACCCAGAGGAATGTCAGAAGAAAGGCCTGGCAGCCTGCTTCAAAAAATCAGCCATTGAAAATTCTGTGGAGCACCATTCTTCCTGACACTCATGGGGTTGCCACGAGTCAGAGTCAACTCAATGACAGCTGGTACTGGTACCCCATTAATATCCATACTGAGAATAGTACTTATTTGATCTGTGCGTGTCTTCCACAAGATTATAGCTACTTCAGGCTAGAGAATACTGTTCAGTTCGTTTCTGAAGCTGAGCCCAGTACTTGCCACTAATGAAGATCCCTAAATCATTCTTTGACCTGACCCTAGACCTTGATAAAGATAGCCTCCCCTCCAAAAATATATATATATACATGTATAAATTATATACCATCTCACGTAAGGATGTAAATGTAAAAGCTTTAATTAAATTACCAGATGAAGGAATTTAGCATTTAATAGAAGTGTCAGGGATAGTATGATTAAATAAATAAATAAAAGCCCTGTTCCTGTCAAGTCAATTCCGACTCATAGCGACCCTATAGGACAGGGTAGAACTGCCCATAGTGTTTCCAAGGAGCAGCTGGTGGATTCAAACTGCCAACCTTTTGGTTAGCAGCCAAGCTCTTAACCACTGCACCACCAAGGCTCACTAAAGGTTTATTACAGGAATGAAAAGTTGGAAGTAATAAAGGGAAGCTGTTAATGCACGATAGATAAATGGCAACATAGAACCTGCATTAGATCATGAAACTCAACCCCATTTGGGATTTTAAAGTCTTAACAGCTTATTTATGTTACTTATGACATTATATTATTTATTGGGTTAACATCATATATGGAAAAAATACCTGGCAAGCACTGACTTTGCACAGCCACAAGTTGCTACTATACCTGTGTGGAATCATCTCTGAAGTCCTTTACAAACAGGTGAAACAGCAACCGTCACTTTTTTTCTTTATCGTTTGGGAGTGTTATATGCAATTAGATGTAAATAAGAAGTAAGATATATATATATAACAAAAGAAAGAAAGTATTTCTGTTGTCATACTTTCTTCTTTTGAGGCAACAGAGACAAATATAAAGGAGAGAGATAGTATGGTTGGACTATAAACCTTTCTTTAGAACCCACTCAACTAAAATAAAAATTAAAAAGGAAAGGATAAGGTAAATAATGTTTATTATAGCTGATACACAAAGGATCTTTATCTAAACAATACAAAGAGCTTATACAACTAAAACTACCACCCTCGAGGCCCTAATATTTGTAAATTCGAAGAGAATCTGAACCCTTAGTTGAGGAACTGCAGAGAATAGAAGTGGAAAACATTCAACTTCTCCAGCGATTAAAGTCAAAATATTTTAAGAACACAATACAGATATAATACAGTTTTACACCTAAAGAGGCAAACTATTTAAACAACTCACGAGTCAAGGATGAAATACAGAAAAAAATTAGGAAATATTTTGAACTGAATAATTATAAAAGTATAACAAGAAAACTACAACTAATGTAGAAATTAAAAAATAAAACTTTTGTCATATATATATTAGAAAAGAATAAGGTGTAAAATCCGTGATCTAAGTATCCCTTTCAAGACATTATAAAAAGATCATCAAATAAAAGGCAAAGAGAGAAAAAGGAAGGGGAAAATGTATTTATAACACACACACACATAGATATGTATACATATAAGTTTCAGAGGTCCCCAAGGCCACCCCCAGGTTCAATAATTTGTTAGCACTCACAGAACTCAGCAAAGCTCTTATACTCACAGTTACAGTGTATTGCAGTGAAGAGACGCAAAAGTCAACAACAGAAAAAGGTGCCTAGGGTAGCGTCTGCAAGAGTTCCAGGTGCCAGCTTCCAGTTGTCCTCTCTCTCTCTGGAGTCCTGCAGACAGCACTTACTTCTCCCAGCAACGTGTGGGGCAACACACACAAAGTATTGCCAACCAGGCAAATTCACCTGAGCTTTAGTGTCCAGAGTTTTTATTGGGGATCACCCGTGTAGATACAACTCTAGCCTCTCCAGAGCTTGAGCTGATACTGTGTAGCCTGAGCTCCCACTGTAAATCCCATATTAGCTAGACTGTGTGGCTTGGCCCAAGGCCCCCCAGGTAAACAAAGACACTTATCAGGCTGGATATTCCAAAGAATTGGAGGCTGCCTTCCAGGAGCTGGGGACAAAAGGCCTAACCTTTCTCTGGGCAAAGTTCAATTATTTCTCTCTCTCTCTCTCGCTCTGTCTCACCCTGTCTCATACATGAAACTGGCATACCTCAGCTTTGTTTTGATTAGCTTTTTACATTTTTCCCCATCTTTTTCTACCTTTCTGGGTCCTTATATTTAGGGTTTGTCTCTTACAAGCATAATTTGTGTTGTGTGGGTCCCCCCCCCCCAATAATCTTTACCTTTTATTTGGAGTATTTTTTGTGATTTAATTTTATCATTTAATGTGATTGTTAATATTTGTATTTAATTCTACCATTTGTTATTTGTTTTTCAATTTGTCCTACCTGCCCTGTATTCCTTTTTCTCTCTTTTGAATTCATCAGGCATTTTTATTTCTGTTTTCCCTCTATTAATCTATTACTTTACGCATTTTTTTTTACCATTTTTTAGTGGTAACCCTAGATACCGCAACATCTTTAACTTATTAAAACATAGCATAACTTAGTACTTTTTATCAATTTCAGGACAATATAAGGACTCTTTGATGCTATTTACCCCATCACCTTTTTTGAAATATTCTTGTCATGTGTTTTAATCCTCTGTATATTTTAAACTCCTTAAAACACATTGTAGTTTTATACGCTCAATTTTTTACTATAATTACCTACGTATTTGCACCTTACTCTTTACTGAATTTCCATTCTTCTCTCTTGAGAACAGAATAATTACACTTAGCAGTTCTCTTCGTATGGGCCTCCTGGCAATTAAATTCTCCCAATTTATGTTCTTCTGGTATTTTTTATTTCAGCTTCATTATTGAAGAATGTTTTCACAAGTTATTGAGTCCTAAAAATACCAAACCAAATCTGTTGCCATCAAGTCGATTTCGACTCATAGCAACCCTATAGGACAGAGTAGAACTGCCCCATAGGGTTTCCAAGGAGCACTGGTGGATTCGAACTGCCGACCTTTTGCTTGGCAACCGAACTCTTAACCACTGTGCCACGAGGGCTCCATTGAATCCTAAATTGGCGGTTATTTTTGTCGGCATTTTCACACATTCCATTGTCTTCTGGCTCTCATCATTTATGTTTAAAAAAAAAAAAATAGTTGTATGTCTTCTAGCTGCTGCTGTGAAAATAATTATTTTTCCCAGGTTACTTTTGGTATTTTCTCCAAACTTGTCATGAGATGCTTGGGTGTGGATTTTTTTTTTTTTTTAATTTTTCCTACTCTGTGAATCTCTAGCTTGATTTCTTTTTGTCAATTTTTGAAAATTTTAACCATCATTTCTTTAAATATGTCTTCTTCCTTGTTCTTGCTTTTGTCATGAGAGTGCAGTTGTACCTATGTTAGACCTTTTCATCATGTTCTTAATATACTTATTTTACAAATTGGTACATGGCTGTAGAACCTAGATCTGGAAATGAGGTTACATCCTACAAAGGATGGTCAAGAGGGAGACGAAATCCACTTGATAACTTTCTTTCTTCTTCCTGACTGTTTGTTTTCTTTTGTTTTTTCCTAAGTGGTTTGTGGATAATTTAGGAGTTTAAGTTGGGATGTTGGAAGCATATGTAACTTTGCAAAACCTTTACTATTTATTGGCTGGGTATATAAAGCATGAACCACTGAGCTGGTTTTAGAGAGTAAGCCTGGTGGTTAGGAAGAGCACTGGTTTGGGGACAGGCTGTGTACTTTGAAATCCTGAATCCTTACTTTACTATTATCTTAAGCAACTTGCTTCACTTCTCTGTGCTTTACTTCCCTTGTCTGTATAAGGGGAATAATAATAAAACTACTTATTTCATAACATGGAGAGAATTAAATGAAAGAATAACATAAAGCACTTAGAAGAGTACATAGCAACTCTCAGTAAGGTTCTTGATCTTATTGTTATTATGTCTATTACTGCCCTCTTTATTCCCATCCACAGTGTTCCAAAATCAGTGAGTTGTTATTCTTCTGTGGGTGACTATAGTACAGGACTGTCTTAGTCATCTATTGCTGCTATAACAGAAATATCACAGGTGGATAGCTTCAACAAAGAGAAATTTATTCTCTCACAGTCCAGTAGGTTACAAGTCCAAATTCAGGGCATCAGCTCCTGGGGAAGGCTTTCTTTCTCTGTCGGCTCTGGAGGAAGGTCCTGTGATGCATCAGTCTTCCCTTGGTCTGGGAGCATCTCAGCACAGGAACCTCAGGTCCAAAGGACACGCTTTGCTTCCAGCACTGTTTTCTTGGTGGTATGAGGTTCCCATGTCTCTCTGCCCGCCCCTGTCTTTTATATCTCAAAAGAGATTGGCTTAAGACCCTATACCTCATCAGTATAACTGCCGCTAATCCATCTTATTACATCATGGTGATAGAGTTTACAACACATAAGGAAATCGCATCAGATTACAAAATGGTACACAATCATACAATACTGGGAATCATGACCCAGCCAAGTTGACAGATATTTTTGGGGGACACAATTCAATCCATGACAAAGACCAAGAGAGAGAAGTGTTCCATATTGTATGTTTGTACTTCAGTGCACAGAGACTGGTAACAGGGTGTTTGTGCTGTACTTGACATGGCCTTTCACTGTCTTGGGGTTTGCCGGGTTCTGAAGCTTTGGGGGCTAACAAAGCACTGATGACTGACTCAGGCCTTTCCCCTTCAGTATGGAATGCTTCTGTACCAGAATTACAGGATCCCTCAGCAGAGGAAAACCTTGCTCTCTCCCTTCTCAACTCCAGTGGTAAGTACAGCTGAGACCTGCACAAGTTACATTTCCTTTACAGCTGCTTCAGTAGGTATTGTGGATGCCTCATTTCAGTCTAGGTTGCCAAGAGAAGCTCCAGAGAGATCACATGCATTTCAGGGAAGCATTGTGTCCCACAATATTCCATTTCCCAAGAAATAGATATTGTAGTTTCAGCAATGTAATTTCTGGGGGCAAATTCCACACATCCCCCTCAAGATTGTTTAGGTAGCTAGCTTTACTTAAGGGCTTAAAAATGTGAACAGCAACTTTCAGCTCTACTAAGAAACTGTTTTTCTTGCCTTTAACTCCTGTTCGTTTAACCCCTGGAATCCATGGGTGCTGTTGACCATTATGCTAGTCATTCTCTGGTGAGAATTTAGAGACTTCATGGATGCCTGTGTTTTCATGCCTGTCTTTGCTTCCCAAAGATGTGGAAACAGTTCATCCTCTCAAAATATGATCTTAAAAGATCCTGCATTATCTATTCCTTTGAGATGTCAAATTATGCCACAGAAAGAGTCCTAGTATTTCCCTGAACATACCTCAAGGAATGATTTTGTTGTTAGTAAGTACTGGGTTCATACCTGATTATTTTCATTTCTTTGATGTGTTTTAGTACAGGATAGGCAGCCTGGGAAAGACCATACAGTCCAAATCCTACTAGAACCAGCTGCCCTAACCCTACTGGTGCCAGCCTTTGAGTACTGCTGAAGAATTGGAAAATTTCTTATTCTTCTAAAGAAAAATCAAAGCCATTTATAGCTTATAGGCCCTTCTGTCAGTGAATTGTCAGCCCAAACCAGTAAATTTTCAGCCTGAAACTTAAGAGTTCAGAGGTGAGGGTGAAGTATTCCCTTTCATCATCATCTTTATGATGGCTTCATACCAAGACTCCCCTATGTGCTGCTGTGGCTTGTTTTGCTGCATTTTAAGAAACTGTGGCCTTCACTTTCCAGCGCAGTGTCTCTGAGAACTCCCTCGTGGCTATGGATTTTTCTGGGCAAACAGGAAGAGTGATCGAGAATCCAGCTGAAGCCCAGAGTGCAGCCCTGGAAGAAGGCCACGCCTGGAGGGTAAGCCCTGGCTGTGCCCATCTGGACAGACTCCCTCAAGGTCACATCCCTCACCACTTGAGTCTTCTTTGTGGGTGTTGGCAAGCAGGTCAGGGGCTGGCTGGGAGCATCTGAGTTCTCAATGGCAAGAGGTGATTGGCAATCTGGGCTCCCCCACATGGCCAGCAACCAGGCATGCCCACTGCCACCCTGTGCCCTGGCCTCCATAGAAGGGGCAGGAGAGGAGCAAGCATGCTCTACTGATGAGCCCATCAGTGGCAGTTTGGGGAGTGGGCAGAGCTCGGTCCTGCGTAAGGCTAGCAACCTCACATCATGACTCCACCACTGATAGCTACGTGGCCCTAGACAGTCCCTTCACCTCTGAGGCTTAGATCTTCATCTCCAAATAGGAAGAATGTCACCCAATTCTCAAGTTTTTCTGAGATTTCAGGACCGTGTATAAAACATGAGCCTGGGGTACTGGCTTGGAAAGCATTCTGTCCTTCAGCTTCCTAGTATTTGAGAAAGGAGAAAGTCCCCAAAGATAAGGGAGTCTATCAACCAGTGTTTTAACGAACTACTTAAATTTATCAATTTGCTCATGATTTTCTTCTAAGAGTTATCAGTTTCATGACATTTTCTTCGTATGTCTTCTGTGTCAAAAACAAGTGTTTTTAGTTAAAGACTTACAGTATTAGCTAGATGTTTCCAGGTTTTTTGTTTTTTTTTTTTAACAGCTTTTTGTTCTCAGTGGTTAGCTAGGGGCTCCAGGTGGCTTTCATCCTATGTGTCAGGGCCAGTGTTCCTGACCTGAGGTGTTCTCTGGTCCAGCACCTGCCATGTGCCCTGAGGTTGACTGTATCAGTGACTTGTTGGTTGTGTCAGTCTGTTGTCTTTAGTGCTAATACGGGGATTTCTTTTGCAGAAGCGAAGCACACGGATGAATATCCTAGGTAGCCAAAGTCCCCTCCACCCTTCTACCCTAAGTACAGGTAAACATGACACATTGGCATGATCTCTTTGTACATTAAGATAATAAAATAGCTCCCACACCTCCCCAAGCAGCATTTGAAGTGTGTGCACCACAGAAGGTGTCCACAGTGGGAGTCACGGGGCTCCAAGTTTATCAAAAGTTTGTTGTCCTTTGAAGAAGACAGTTCTGCAAGGATTCCAAGACCCTAACCTCCTCTTGTCTTCCCTCCAACAGTGATTCATAGGACACAACACTGGTTTCACGGCAGGATCTCTAGGGAGGAGTCACACAGGATTATTAAACAGCAAGGACTTGTGGATGGGTAAGGAGACAACCACCATTAAAAGCTATCATTTTTTGAGGTTTCATTGTGCTGGACATAAATTGTTTAACTCTTCAGAGTACCCTGGTGTAGTAAGCAGTAATTTTATCTTCATTTCAAAGGGGAGAAAATGGAGGCATGGAGGGTTAAGTGGCAGAGGGAGATCCCAATCCATTTCCAATTCCAATCTGTTTCTTTCCATATTTTATCTATAATCATCTTCTCTCTCTCTGATGAAATTCAAACAGACCAAGCTAGTCACTTTCATTTAAAAAAGTAAATTGTTATTTTTTTTTAACCTACACCTTTTGATTTATACATTATTTTACTTAGCTTTTGCTGAGAACAAACCACCCCAACTGTAGTAGCTTAAAACAGTGAAGATACAGTATTTCTCTCAACTTTCAGAGTTGCTTGGGTGGCTCTTCTCATCTGGACCAACTTGGCTGGAACTAGTTGATCCAGGATGGCTCCACTCACATGTCTGGTGGTTAGTGTTGGCTGTGGTTATGTGGTGACTGGGCCGCATGGGTCTAGCAGGCTAGTCTGGGCTTATAAACATTGTGGCAGTTGCAGGGTTCCTGGAGCAGCAGGAGAGGTCAAACCCCAGTGCACAAGCACATTTCAAGTCTCTCTTGGATTGTGTTTGGTAATATCCTACTGGCCAAAGCAGATTCTACAGTGTAAACAGAGCACCCAGGGTTTGGTTACAGGAGAGTGTGATTGATGGGGGCCGTTACTGCAGCAGTCCATCATTGCAAAGCTCAGCCTGAGACTGGTTTCCATGTGCCCACAAAGAGATGTGCTCTGGTTTTCCTTACTGACAGAGTGAGATGCCCCCTCTGTTCTGTGTCCGAGCTGTCCCACACAGGTTCTTAAAAAGCTACTGAGATCAAAGAACAATTCTTTTGCCCTTCATTTTAAAAATTTATTACGGAAATTTTTAAATTTACATGAAGGAGTAGTATAAGGGGAGGGCGGAGCAAGATGGTAAAGTGAGTAGATGCTCCCATTTACTCCCCCAGCAGCTAACCCACTGAACAGTTAATAAAAACAAGCACAGACTGAGATTTCAGAACTCCAGATAGAAGCTGAGGTGTTTGAGAGTCAGGGTGAGTCCAGAGGCAGGGAACAGGAGGAGCAGGGATGGCACAGAAGCTGGGAGAACCTATTACTAACATCAGAAGCATTCACTCATTGCAGCCATTTTGAGACGGGGCTGGGCAGTACCCCAAACAGGGAACACAGAAAGAGAGCTAATCTGAGGAAGCTGCAGCCTGATTTTTTAAGGCTGTACAAATTGGCCATGAGAATGCTGTTGAGTCTCGCTGAGGCTTGAGATGAATGGGCACTAGGACCAGGAGGAATTGCAAGGTCAGCAGGGTGGGGGCATACTTCAGATTCATGGGTGAATAGAAGGAAACGGCTGGCTCCTTACTCATAATGGGACATCATGGAAGAGCCTGTGCAGGGGCACCCATGAGTGAAAGACATAGGGAACCCCTCACCTTTGCCACAGGAAAGTTGAGCCCCATCACCTATGCTAGCATCCGCAACCAGCTAACCCCTACTCCCGCGCATGTGTATTAAATTCCAGAGATCAAGCATCCAGAACTCCTGAATCAGCACTGAAAAAAACCTAAGGATAAGAGTGCCCTCTGGTAGTTCTCAGGTGAAGATACCAACCTCACTACTGCTGGATTGATTCTGACTCATAGTGATCCTGTGGGGCAGCAATCCTGTGAGGCGGAGTGGAGATGTCCCATGGAGTTCCCAGGGCTATGAGTCTTTCCAGAGGCAGGCTGCCATATCTTTCTCCCACAAAGCAGCTGGTCGTTGCGGCCCTGGCCTTTTGGTTGACAGCCAGGCATTTGGCCGCTGCACCACCAGGGTACCTAATCAGAAAGCTTTCCCACAAAAACCAGAATACAAAATTTAAAGTAAGTAATAATAACAACAAAATGGCCCAAATTCAACAAAAAATTGTGAAACACACAAAATCACAAGAGAAGGACCAATCTAAAGCAAAACATGATGAGAAAATTTTTCCTCTAGAGGCCAGACTAATGCAAAGATTTGATAACATTTAGACTATGGTGCTACATATGTTTAAAGAAAGCAAAAAGCACAAAGAAAACAGACTAGCAGAGATCAGGAAACAAACGGAGGAACAAAATGAAAAACTCAACAAGGAAATTGAAAACATCAAAAAAAAAAAAGCTAGTGGAACTGAAGAATAAAGCAACTGAATTAGAAAAAGCAAGAAAAACATTCAACAGTAGAGTCGTAACAGAGGATGGAGTAAGTGAACTAGAAGACAAAATAACTGAACTTATCAAGTCTTGAGAAACGAGAAGAGAACAAAGAAAAGTAATCAAACTCAAACAGAAATATGGAATTTAACTGAGAAATCTAACATTCAAATTATTGGAATCCCAGAGCACCATGACAATAATAAAGGCACAGAAACAATTTTCCAAGAGGTAATCAGAGAGAAGTTCCCAGACCTGAACAGAGAAACAAGCCTTCAAATACAGGAAGCTACATGAACCCCAATCAGAAGAGACAAAACAAGATCAACTCCACACCATATCCTAATAAAATTCTTGAATACCAAAAACAAAGAATTCTAAAAGCAGCAAGAGAAAAACACAATATAACATACCAGGGTACTTTCATAAGAATCAATATGGATTTCTCCCCAGAAACTCTAGAAGCCAGAAGACAGTGGAGCTGCATATATAAAATACTGAACAAAAACAGTTGCCGACCAAGAATTCTTTGCCCAGCAAAATTATCATTCATAAATGAGGGGGCAATCAAGACATCCCCAAGCAAACAGAAGCTCTGGGAATTTGCTACTACTAGACCAACTTTGCAAGTATTACTCAAGAAAGTACTCTAAAAAATGGAAAGGCAAGAGCATTAAATAAATAATAGTATCTATATAAGGGGAAAAATAAGAAATAGAGATGTCCAAAAAAAACTCAGCAATGCAGGCAATCATAAGAACCAAGTATAAGATATATTCAATAATTAAATACTCAATAATTAAATCCTACAAACAATACAACATCAAGTTTGTAAGAAATAAGGGCAAAATAAACTTAGTGAATGTAAGTTGTATATTCATGTTAATGGAGGCTTACTAACAGAAATGGGGGAGGGAGGAGCATATCAGAAGTAGATTTATGTTAAGGTTGTGTGTTTGCTGTTCATATGTTGAACATTGTTGCAGTTGTAAGATGTGTAATTAATATATGTGATAGCAACTAAGAAATCAAGAGAAAACATTCAGAAGAAAAGAAGGAAGAAAGCAAAAAGGATCATTACAAGAAAGCAGCCGAATACAAACAAAAACAGAAAAATCAGAATAAAAAAAGAAGATATGAAACACTCAAAAAACAAATAGCAAAATGCGTGAGGTAGACACTTTGTTTTCAGTAATAACTTTAAATGTGAATGGTCTAAACACCCCGTGCAAAAGGCACAAAGTAGTAGAATGAATTTTTAAAAAAAGATCCATCCTTTTGCTGTCTCCAGAAACACACCTTAGACATAAGGACAGAAACAGACTGAAAATAAAAGGATGGAGAAAAATAGTCCATGCAACCAGTAAACAAAAAAGAGTGGCTATACTTACATCAGATAAAATAGACTTTAAATCAAAGTCTATTCCAGGAGATAAAGAAGGATATAATAATAAAACGCTCAATCCAGCAAGAAGACATAACATTTATATATATATATAACACACACACACACACGTATATGCACCTAACAGCACTGCACCACAATACATGAAACAATGCTGACTAATATGAAAGGAGAAATAGACAATCCACAATAGGAGACTTCAACACACCACTTTCATTTATAGACAGAACATCTGAAAAGAAGATCACTAAGGACCTTGAGAACTTAAATGAAACCATAAGCCAGTTGGACCTAATGGACATATATAAAACACTCCCCAGCATCAGAACAATACACATTCTTGTCCAGCACACATGGATCATTTTCCAGAATAGACCATATGCTAGTACACAAAACAAGTCTCAACAAATTTGAAAAACTGAAATCATACAAAGCATCTTCTCTGACCATAAGGGTATGAAGCTAGAAATCAACAACAGGAAAAGTAAGGGAAAAAATAAATAACATGGAAACTAAATAATACACTACTAAAAATCTATTTGGTTATAGAAGAAATCAAAAGTTAAATTAAAAAATCCTAGAATCAAATGAAAATTAAAACCGAACATATCAAAACCATTGGGACACAGCAAAAATAGTACTCAGAGGGAAACTCATAGCAGTAACTGCACACATTAGAAAAGAAGATCCAAAATCATTAATTGTAACCAACAACTTAAACAAATAGAAAAGAAGGCAAAAGCTAACAGAAAAAAAGGAAATAATAAACAGTCAGAGCAGAAATAAGTGAAATAGAAAATAGAAAAACAATAGCAAGAATCAGCATAACCAGAAGTTGGTTCATTAAAAGGATCAGTAAAATAGACAAACCACTGGCTAGATTAACAAAAGAAAAAATCAGAAGAGGGAAATAATCAAATTAAGAAATGAAAATTGGTGACATTACAACCAATCCAACAGAGGTAAAGATCATAACGGATTAATATGAAAAATAGTGCTCAAACAGGTTTGAAAACCTAGATGAAATGGACAAATTTCTAGAAACACACTACCTACCCAGACTAACACAGAGGTAGAAAATTTAAACAGACCCATTGCAAAGGAAGAAATTGAAGATGTCATCAAAAAACTGCCAACAACAACAACAACAAAAAGCACAGGACAAGATGGCTACACTGGAGAATTCTACCAAACATTCAGAGAAGAGTTGATACCAATCCTAGTCAAGTTCTTCAAATCATAGAAGAGGAAGGGTCACTACCAAACTTTCTGTGAAGCCAGCATAACCCTGATACCTAAACCAGGCAAAGATAGCACTTAAAAGAAAGTTACAGACCAATATCCCATATGAACATAGATGCAAAAAATTTCAACAAATTCTAGCCAGCAGACTTCAGCATCATATCAGAAAAATCATACACCATAATCAAGTGGGATTCATACCAGAATTACAAGGGTGGTTCAGCATTAGAAAATCAGTCAATGGAATCCAGCAAATAAATAAAGGATAAGAACTATATGATCATGTCAATTGATGCAGAAGAGCCCATTTTGTAAAATTCAACACCCTTTCCTGATAAAGTTTCCTTCTATTCCTATTTTGCTGAGTTTTTAATCAGCATAATTAAGGGCATATATGCAAAACCAACAGCCAAAATTATACTCAGTGGAGAAAGGCTGAGAGGCTTCCCTTTGAGAACAGTAACAAGACAAGGATGCCCATTATCACCACTCTTACTCAACATTGTACTGGAAGTCCTAGCCAGAGCAAGAAGACAAGAAAGAGAAATAAAAGGTCATCCAAATCAGACAGAAAGAAGTAAAACTATCTCTATTTGCAGATGACATGATCCTATGCTTAGAAGACCCTAAAGATTCCACAAGAAAACTGCTGGACTAATAGAAGAACTTAGCAATGCTGCAGGGTACAAGATCAACACACAAGAGTCAGTTGGGTTACTCTACACTAACAAAGACTACACCGAAAAAGAAATCAAGAAAACATTACCCCTACATAGCCCCCAAATCAATAAAATACCTAGGCGTTAACCTAACAAGGGATATAAAAGACTTATACAACGAAAATTATAAAACGCTACTACAAGACACTAAGAGATCTACAAAAATGGAAAGACGTCCTGTTCTTATGGATTAGAAGACTTAATGTAGTGAAAATGTCAATTCTACCAAAAGCAATCTACAATGTGATCCCTATATAAATCCCAACAACATTCTTTACTGAAGTGGAAAAACTAATGACCACCTTCATATGGAGAGGAAAGAAAGCTGGAATAGCCAAAGCAATATTGAAGAAAAAGAACAAAGCAAGAGACCTCACACTCCCCAGTATCAAAACATACTATACAGTCACTGTCATCAAAACAACCTGATATTGGTTCAATGATAGACACATGGACCACTGAAATAGAATTGAGAATTCAGAATTAAACCCAGCAATCTATGGAAAGCTAATTTTCTATAAGGAGGCAAAGTCCATTCACTGGGGCAGAAGCAGTCTCTTTAATGAATGGTGCTGGTAAAACTAGATAGCCACCTACAGAAAAGTGAAACAGGACCCATACCTCACACCATACACAAAAAAATAACTCAAAATGGATCAAAGACCTAAATGTTAAAAACTATGGGACCTACTCTTTTGTAAAAATATGGTAACAGACATAACAAATGCACAAATAGAAGAAGACAAAATAGATAAATGGGACCTCATAAAAATTAAAAACTTATGCTCATCAGTAGACAACCTACAGACTGGGAAAAAATCTTCAGAAATGACTTATCCGATCAGGGTCTAATTGCTAAAATCTATAGAAAACTGCAGTACTCAACAACAAAAAGACAAACAACCCAACCACAAAATGGTCAAAGGACATGAACAGAACCTTCACCAAAGAAGACATCCAAGCAACCAGCAAACATGAAAAGATGTTCATGATCATCAGCCATTCCAACCAAAACCAAACCCATTGCCATCATCGATTCTAACTCAGAGACACAAATCAAAACTACAATGAAATACCATCTTTCCCCAGCTAAAATAGCAATGATAAAAATAAAAGATAACAACAAATGTTGGCAAGGATGTAGGAAGATTGGAACCCTTATGCATTGTTGGTGGGACTATAAAATGGTAAAACCACTATGAAAAATGGTATGACACTTTCTCAAAAAACTAGAAATGGAGCAACCGTGTGATCTAGCAATCCCACTAATAGATATATACCCTAAGTAACTGTTGCTGTCGAGTCATTTCTGACTCATAGTGACCCTATAGGACAGAGTAGAACTGCCACATGGGGTTTCCAAAGAGCAGCTGGTGGATTTTAAGTGCCAACCTTTTGATTAGCCAACCACTGCACCACCAGGGCTCCAGTATATCTAAAAATAGTGGCACGAACAGACATATGCTTACATGTGTTCGTTGCTGCTTTATTCACAGTAGCAAATAAATGGAAACAACCGAAGTGCCCATCAGCAGCTAAATGGATAAGCAAATTGTGGTACATACATACAATGGAATATGACACAATCATAAAGAACAGTGATGAGTCTGCAAAGCATACTATAACCTGGATGGACCCGGAAAGCATAATGCTAAGTGAAATAAGTCAAGCATATAAGGATAGATATTGTGTGATCCCTCTTTTATAAAAAGACAAGAATAGATATATATAGAGAAACCAATGTTCATTGATGGTTACAGGGGAGAGGAGGAAGGGAAAGTACACTTTAGACAGTAGAGACTTGTTTTTTTGTTTTTTTTGTGATGGAAAAAGTGACACCAAATGTGGATGTAGTGAGCACAGCACAACCAAAGTAAAAACCAGTGAGCATATATGGATGAGTATAAGCATATTGGTATACAGGTGGGTACGGGTGCGAACATAGGTGAGAATAGATAGAACTATCTATAGGTGCATATGAATACAAGTATGTGGGTGCAGGCACATATATTCATTGAAGACACAAATATGGATACTCCTGAGACATAACCAAACACTTTCCAAGATTGATTTTCTGAGTTTGAAAGCTTAGGATCATAGTCTCATGGGACAACTCAGTCTAACTGGAGTAACATAGTTCACAAAAATCACGCTCTGTATCCTAGTGAATTGAATAGCACCCGGGATCTTAAAAGCTTGCAAGTGCTATCTAAGACACAAGTACGAGTCTCTACTCACCGGGAGCAGAACAGTAAGAAGGTACCCAAAAGCTCAGAGAAGAAACAAATCTACATGAACCACAACCTCATCTACCCTGAGACCAGAAGAACTAGATGGTGCCTGGCTACCACCACTGACCATTCTGACCGGGGTCATGATAGATGGTCCCAGATGAAATCGGAGAAAAATGTGGAGTAGAACTTAAATTCTTTTTTTAAAAAAAAAGTTAGACACACTTGAACGGTAGAGAACAAAGAACTCCCTGAGACTATTACCCTTGGACACTCTTTAAAACTAGAACCAAGCCTATCTCCTGCGATCACCCTTTAGCAAAATAGCAGAGTAGTGCCAAAATAAAGGATATTACCCATAAGATTGTTGCTGTACTTCAAAACCATCTGTATAGGACCAAAAGGTCAACAACGCAAAGATGAGAAGATAAGGGGGCAGAGTAACTAGAGTACTGGAAATGGAACAACCAGAACACAATTAAAGAGAATGTTGACACATTGTGAAAAATGTAACTAATGTCACTGAGCAATTTGTGCAGAAATTGTCAAATGGGAACCTAACTTGCTGTGTAAACTTTCACCAAAAACTAAATTAAAAAAAGAAAGAAAAAGTAGTATAAGGAACAGCCATTTGCCCATCACTCAGCTTCAGTGACTTGTGACTCTCCAATTTTGCTAATCTTAGTTCATCTATACTTTTTTTTTTTGAGTATGTTAAAGGAAATCCCAGACATCGTTAAGTTTTCTTCAGTGAATATATATTAGTGTGTATCTCTAAATAATAAGGACTTTTATTTTTACGTAAACCATGATGTCATTATTACATTTAACAAAACAAACAAGAATTCCTTAATGTTGCTGTTGTTAGGTGCCATTGAGTTGCTTCTCACTCATAGCGACCCTATGTACAACAGAACGAAACACTGCCCCATCCTGCGCCATCTTCACAGTCATTGCTATGTTTGAGCCCATTGTTGCAGCCACTGTGTCAATCCATCTTCTTGAGGGTCTTCCTCTTTTTTGTTGACCTTCTACTTTACCAAGCATGATGTCCTTCTCCAGGGACTGATCCCTCCGGATAATGTGTCCAAAGTATATGAGACAGTGTCACCATCCTTGCCTTTAAGGAGCATTCTGGTTGTACTTCTTCCAAGACAGATTCGTTTGTTCTTTTGGCAGTCCATGGTATATTCAGTATTATTCACCAACACCACAATTCAGAGGTGTCAGTTCTTCTTTGGTCTTTCTTATTCAGCTTTCACATGCGTATGAAGCAATTGAAAACACCATGGCTTAGGTCAGGCCCACCTTAGTCTTCAAGGTGACATCTTTGCTTTTTTAACACTTTAAAGAGGTTTCTTGCAGCAGATTTGCCCAATACAGTTCGTCCTTTGATTTCTTGACTGCTTCTTCCATGGATGTTGGTTGTGAATCCAAATGAGATGAAATCCTTGACAACTTCAGTCTTTTCTCTGTTTGTCATGCTGTAGCTTATTGATCCAGTAGTGAGGATTTTTGTTTTCTTTATATTGAGATGTAATCCATACTGAAGGCGGTGGTCTTTGCTCTTCATCAGTAAGTGCTTCAAGTTCTCGTCACTTTCACCAAGCAAGGTTGTGTCTTCTGCATAACACAGGTTGTTAATGAGTCTTCCTCCAATCCTGATGACCTTTTCTTCTTCATATAGTGCAGCGTCGTGGATTATTCGCTTGTCATACAGATTGAATAAGTATGGTGAAAGGATACAGCCCTGACACACACCTTTTCTGACTTTAAACCACACAGTGTCCCCTTGTTCTGTTCCAGCTACTGCCTCATGATCTATATACAGGCTCCTCATGAGTGCAATTAACTGGTTTGGAATTCCCATTTTTCATAATGTTATCCATAATTTGTTATGATCCACATGGTTGAATGCCTTTGCATAGTCAGTAAAACACAGGTAAACATCTTTCTGGCATTCTCTGCTTTCAGCCAAGATCTGTCTGACATCAACAATGAAATCCCTTTGTTCCATGTCCTCTTCTGAATCTGGCTTGAATTTCTGGCAGTTCCCTGTTAATATACTGCTGCAGCCACTTTTGAATGATCATCAGCAAAATTTTACCTGTGTGTTATATTGATATTATTCAATAATTTCCACATTCTTTTTGGATCATCTTTCTGTTGAATAGGCATAAATTGAATCTCTTCCAGTCAGTTGGCCAAGTAGCTGTCTCCAAATTTCTTGGCATAGACAAGTGAGTACTTCCAGCACTGCATCCATTTATTGAAACATCTCAGTTAGTATTCTGTCAATTCCTGGAGCCTTGTTTTTCACCAGTGCCTTCAGTGCAGCTTGGACCTCTTTCTTCAGTACCATTGATTCCTGATCATATGCTACCTCCTGAAATGGTTGAACATCAACCAATTCTTTTTGGTATAGTGACTCTGTGTATTCCTTCCATCTTATTTTGATGCTTCCTGCATCATTTAATATTTTCCCCATAGAATCCTTTAGCATTGCAACTTGAGGCTTGAATTTTTTTCTTCAGTTTTTTCAACTTGAGAAATGCTGAGCATATTCTTCCCTTTTGATTTTCTAACTCCAGGTCTTTGCACATGTCATTATAATACTTTGTCTTCTTGAACCACCCTTTGAAATCTTCTGTTAAGGTCTTTTACTTCATCATTTCTTCCGTTTGTTTTAGCTACTCGATGTTCAAGAGCTAGTTTCAGAGTCTCTTCTGACATCCACTTTGGTCTTTTCTTTCCTGTCTTTTTAATGACCTCTTGCTTTCTTCACGTATGATGTCCTTGCACAACTCTTCTGGTCTTCGGTCATTAGTATTCAGTGTGTCAAATCTCGAGATGGTCTCTGAATTCAGGTGGGATATACTTAAGGTTGTACTTTAGCTCTCGTGGAGTTGTTCTAATTTTTTTCAGCTTCAACTTGAACTTGTGTATGAGCAATTGATGGTCTGTTCTGTAGTCGGCCCCTGGCCTTGTTCTGTCTGTTGATACTGAGCTTTTCCATCGGCTCTTTCCACAGATGTAGTCGATTTGATTCCTGTGTATTCCATCTGGTGAGGTCCACGTGTATAGTAACCATTTGTGTTGTTGAAAAAAGATATTTGCAGTGAAGTTGTTGGTCTTGCAAGATTTTATCATGCGATCTCCGGCATCGTTTCTGTCACCTAGGCCATATGTTCCAACTACCGATTTTTCTTCTTTGTTTCCAATTTTCGAATTCCAATCACCAGTAATTAGCATGGCATCCTGATTGCATGTTTGATCATTTCAGACTGCAGAAGTTGGTAAAAATCTTCAATTTATTCATCTTTGGCCTTAGTAGTTAATGCATAAATTTGAATAATAGTCATATTAACTGGTCTTCCTTGTAGACATATGGATATTATCCTATATCATTGACAGCATTGTACTTCAGGATAGATCTTGAAATGTTTTTTTTTGATTATGAATGCAACACCATTCCTCTTCAAGTTGTCATTCCCGGTATGGTAGACCGTATGATTGTCTGATTCAAAATGGCCAATACCAGGCCATTTCAGCTCAATAATGCCTAGGACGTCGATGTTTATGCATTCCACTTCATTTTTAGATGATCTCCAATTTTCCTAGATTCATACTTCATACATTCCACATTCCAGTTATTAATGGATGTTTGTAACTCTTCTCATTTTGAGTTGTGCCCCATCAGCACATGAAGGTCCCGAAAGCTTGACTCCATCCACGTCATTAAAATCGACTGTACTTTGAGGAGGCATCTCTTCCCCAGTCGTTTTTTGAGTGCCTTCCAACTTCAGGGGCTCATCTTTCAGCACTATATCAGACAATGTTCCGCTGCTATTCATAAGGTTTTCACTGGCTAATATTTTTCAGAAGTAGATCACCAGGTCCTTTTTCCTAGTCTATCTTAGTCTGGAAGCTCAGCTGAAACCTTTCCACCATGGGCGACCCTGCTGGTATTTGAATACCAGTGGCATAGCTTCCAGCATCACAGCAACACGCAAGCCCCCACAGGACGACAGACTGATAGACAAGGACACAAAAGTTAGCATACTATAAATACTCTACTCTTTTCTGTTGTGTCCTGACGATTGCTCCATAGCAATATATGGAGATCTTCCTCATTTCGTTTCCAACCAGCCCCATATTGAGGGACATTTGGAATTTTTCCAGGCTTGTGTTACATAAGCTATGTGCATCATTTTGTGGTTTTGTTGGTGAATTCATAGAAGAGGGATTGTTGGGTGGAAGCTAAGTGCTTATGTAATACTGTAGGATACCACCAGATTCTCTTCCATAGGGTTGTAGCACATGGGAGTCTCGGCAGGCATTTATAAGTGACTCTTCCCCACAGCCTCTTCAAGGGAGTAGGTAGACAGGCGGCTGGATTTTAGCCAATCAGATAATATGGTTGTAATTTGCATTTCTCGCATTATGAAGGAGACAGCTTCTTTCCATAGGTTTAAGGGCTATTTGTAGTTCTTTTTCTTTTTGCCATTCTGAAATTTTTATAGCTTTTGCCCGTTCTTCTAATCTGTTTTTTTAAAGTTGCAAATACTTTTTCCTATTTTGTCATATGTCATTTGACTCTGCTTATGGTGGCTTGTTTGGGTTATGCCAAAATTTGTTTTTGTGAATTTTATGTGGTCACATTTATCATTTCTGTCCCTTACTTTCTGGATTTTTGAGTCGCAGTCATGCAAATTTTTCCCACTTTTAGATAGCAAAGCAGTTCATTCATGTTATAGTACTTGTACTGTTTCCTTCCTTCTTTTCTTTGTTTTTGATTGTTTTTTTGTTTGGTTGTATAGATCTTGAATGCATTTGGAATTTCTTTTATCCTGGTGTACAGTATAAGGAAGAAATCTAATTTTGTTTTCCACATAGCTGTAAAATTGTTCCAAAATGACTTGTTTGAGGTGTTACCTGTCTTAGGCTGGGTTCTCTAGAGAAGCAAAACCAGTGAAGTGTGTACATATATAAAGAGACTTATATCAAAGAAACAGCTCACTCGATTGTAGAGGTTAGAATGTCCCAAGTCTGTGGATTAGGATAGAGGCTTCTCCCAATTCACATAGCCACAGGGTCTGGCAAACCAAAGATCACCAGGTCTGAAAGCAGGGCTCTTGCTTACAGGCTGTGAATATCAACAAATCCCACGATTGGCAGGCAAGACCGCAAGTCTTCTCCTGATTCACGTAGATGCAGGGGCTGTCGAAACCAAGATTGGCAGATTGGAGAGCAGGGCTCCACTCACAGGCTGTGAAGATCAACATACCCCTAGATCAGCAGATGAGCTGATAGCTCAAGTCCCAAGAACCGGAGGTCAGATGAACAGGAGGCAGCCGCAGAATCTAAAGCAAGCGAAAAGCCAGAACGTCTGCCTGTATTTGGATGCAGGCCACGCCCCCAAGGAAACTCCTTTCAACTGATTACCTACTCACAGCAGATTCCATCATGGGAGTGATCACATATAAACACTGAGAATCATGGTCCAGCCAAGTGACACACAATCTTAACCATCACATCGCCTTTATTCTAGAGCAGTCCCTTTTAAAGCATTAGAAATGACTCCTCTCCTAACTATAAAAAAAGTGTTCCTCCTCTCAAGTTTCTAGCAGGCCTAGGAGGGAAGAGCCTAATGTTTGAGATTTCTTTCAGTGACGTTGAGTGTACGTGTGTGTGTTTCTCCAATTTACTGCGTTAACCATGAGTCTCAGAATATTCTAGTGATGTCAGTGTTAACTGTATAGTCTGTGGAATTAATTCTCAGAAAGCCGAGCTGGTTAGCTCACCAGGTAACACCGTACTGCAGAAAAGCAAAGCTTCCACAGTGGACTTAACTTGGCACCATGGCCACTGAGTGTTCCTCCCCTGAGCCAGGGCAGTGACAATGACATCTGAATCCCTGAGGACCAGGCATGTCAGAATTTCAGAGAGGTGGCCATGGGGACGTGTGCATTTTGGAAAAGCTTCCCAAGTGATTCTGAGATAAGACCCCATGGCTCCACTTGGGATTAAAAAGGCTTACCTTGTTACCAGACGCAGGGGCTGGGGCAGCCTGTATTGGGTAGGTTAGCACAATGCACTCTGGTGAATTATATGCCAACCTCCTTTTGTTTTTCACTATATATGTCTTTCAACTTTTCCTGCAGTTGATCCCAGTCAATAAGGTGCCTATTTTTTAAAGACTTCTGTTTGAAGGGAAGAATGGTAAGATGTGAACATCAGCCCTCGGCTCTCCTCCCCCCAGACAAACCCTTCTGGTGTTGTCTGCCTGTTTTAAAAGCACAAGTTCCTGTCTGTCATCTGGTCTGAGTTGTCTCTAAGGTTACAATTGTCAGTTCAGAAGTGAGGCCTCCAGAGCACCAGCAAACACAGACACAGAGCTAATGGGACCAGTGCAGCAATGCTGCATGCCCGGCTACTTCCTGTGCTTAGGGAGGAAATGGATGGAAAACAAGGTAAATTAAAGAATCCGTTTCTAATCTTTACTGCTCCCTGCAGAGATAGTGGAGGCAAGCCGATTTAGAGAGTCAAACAACAAGAAGAAAACAACCTTGAAAGCAGTGGAGAAATGACAGATGTTACAAAGCAGTGTTTCCTATAGCATTAGCCCTGAGCTGTGTGTGCAGTTAGACAGAGGGGCAAGAAAGAAAGCGACATCAGGGCCTTGAGTAAACCTGGGAAGTATCCTTGAAAGCCCTGGTGTCCAGGCAGCCCCTGTGTGCAGGTGACTGAATGTGTGTGTATCTCCACATGTGCATATGTATGTGTGCATATGTGTGTACATGTGTTTGTCTCCATGTGTGCTGTCTACACACACACATGTGTTGTCTCCACATGTGTGCATGCACGTGCATATGTGTGAATGCACACACATGCACCCAGCCACTCCCACGCAGCCCCACAGAGCACTGAACTCATTGCCTACTTCCAGTCCCACAGCCCATCCCAGAACCTGAAGGAGAAGGATCTTGTTAAAGGGCAAATTTAGTAGTTCCTCAGCTAGAAGAACCCTTTTGAGGCTTCTACTCACGACCAACAGGATATGGGGATCTATTCTCCCCTCTCCCCACCCCTGCCAATCCCCTGTCACAGTCAGATGCAGTTCTGCCCCACCAGCCTTGTGACAGTTCCCCATTCTCAACCTCTGTGCTCTTTGTACATGGCGGTCTGTCTGTCTGCAATCCACACTCCTCCACTTGTCGGAAGGAAATGTCTTCATCAAGACTTAAGCTCTTTGAAGCTTTCCCTTTCCCCAAAGACAGAGTTAGGGGTGCTGTCCCCTGGGTTAATACAGCAGCCTTGTCAGAAACCATGATGGTGCTCACCAGGCCGCGGAGGAGCATTGGGACCTCACGGTTGTTTTCCCTGTTGGGCTCCTCCATGACTTCTGACTGTGTGGCTGTGGGAAAAATGTCTTCTCTGTGCCCCAGTCTCCTCCTCATAAAACAAGGCCGTTGTGCAGACTAAATGAGTTAATATGTGTAAAACATTTTGAGCAGTGTCTAGCTGGTAAATGTTAGCTGTATTTTAATTTTCAGACTTTTGTTCTCTGAGGAATGAACAAGTTCTTCCTGTACCTAATGTTAGTTCTTAATAAAGGAGAACGTGCTACTTTCCTTGCTGGGTCACATTCGTGACTTCTTGAACTGGAGAACATTCCCTTGGTCTGCTTATTCACTTGGCTTTTTCCCTGTAATCATTCTCTTAAAAATTTATGATTGTCTACAGTTTGCTTGTTGTGATTTATGATTATTTCAAGCTAGCGTCTATCAAGTGCTATAGTGCAAAACATTTTATATACATCAGCCGTAATCTTCCAGATGATGCTGCGAGAGAGATGTTATTCCCCTTTTGCAGATGAGGAAACTGAGGCTGGGAAGGCAATTTGCTCATGATCATAAAGCTAATAGGTAACAAGTCCAGGATTCTTGCTGACTTCTAAGCCGTGCTATTTTTACTCCTGCAGGCTACCCCATGTCAATAACCGACAGCTTCAGGCACTACCTGTAAATCCCAAGCCTTTGGGGACAGCCCCAGGGTCTTCTGGGGATCCAGAGCCGTTGCAGGGGTGGGGTGGAGGTTGAGGCAGAAGCAGAGAGGAGCACTTGTCTCCAGGAGCAAGTCCAAGGGGGCGCCAGATGAGGCGCAGAACGACATTCTGAGGCGCCACAAACATGAAATACGCCTGACTAAGGCAGCCGGACAAGAAGGGGGAAGGCATTTCTGTTGATGTCGCCATTATCAATGTCTAGTCATCTTCACATTGGGGGTGGGGAGTGTGCACCATTTAGAGATTGCCCCTGGGCGGTCATTGCCCTCGCTATGTCCCTGTGGGGATCAGGTCCTAAAACTGGGACACAGATGGTACAGTGTCTCCCCCCTGCTTAGCTGTCCACTTCCTGATAACCAGACACAGGCCACATTCACCCTGCAGCTGAGTATCTCCAGAAGCAGAAAGCAGTTAAAAAACAGATTAGAAAGTGGGGGCGAGGTGGGGGGGTAGCTGTGTCAAAGGGCTTTCAGTGACTGGTTTTTCCAAAGGAGATTACCAGGCTTTTCTTCTGAGGTGCCTCCAAGTGGACTCGAACCTCCAGCCTTTCTGTTAGCAGTTGCGTATGTTAAACCGTTTACACCATCCTGGCACTCTGAGAAAGGGACAATCGTAGCGTTTTCTCTGTGGAAAATATAGAGCCCTATAATCTTCTGGGTTCCTGCTAGTAATGATTGTTTATTTGGAATGAAATGATTTTGAGGAAAGAAAACAATCTTTGAGAAGGAAGACCCTGGCTTGGCAGGCATCTCTGCCCAGAAGAGGAACTAGACCTTCTGGTCCTCTTGGCCTCTCTTCTGCCGTGGAGTACACGCCACAACAGAGCCCATTACTCTTACCGCTGTTCCCTCCAGTCTGCCGAGCCAAACCATGGAGTTGCACTCTAGCAGGTGTTTGCCACAGCTGTCTTCTGAGAGCACATGCCGTGTGAAATGCTATAAAAAGGGGTTGTACAGTCAGGGGAGTCTGGAAAAACTGGTAGTTTAGCTGATTCCTGAAGTTTGATTTCATATACCTTTTAAGTATGTTTCTTCTCAGGCCATTTCTTTTTTTGCGACTTGGATTAGGACATTAGGACTTTTTTCTCTTCCTTTCCTAGTGTGTAACCATCTGTCTTACCAGCTAGTTCCAGATTTGTTCACCTAAAAGCAGTGAGTTTGTGCTTCTTTGTGCTGTTCTAATTTTTAAGTATTTTTAAAATTTTGAAATAATTTCAAGGTTACAGAAAAATTGGCAAGATTACTGTAATGAACTCCTGTATACCTCGTACCCAGAACCCTGTGGTCAGCTGCCAGTCATGCACTTTGGGCAGAAATATCGCAAAAGGGCTCCAGTATCTAATTTGAACATGAGATGACAATAGTATCTTCCAGGTTTCTCCACTATAAGTTACTGTTTTTCCCTTTATAATTAATAAGTACTGAAGGGAGATCCTTTGAGACTTTGTAAATACTCTGTTTGTTATCAAACGCTCACCTGCTAGTTTTAGCATCCCCTGAAGATCTTTTCCTTTATCAGTTTTACTATGGTAATTGCCAAATGGTGACTTTCTAATACAGTTTCTATTATTCCTTCTATACTTACCTAGCTGGCATTCTGTTCTAAGGAAGAGCCTTTCCTTCTTCCCTGTTGATGTATTTTGCTCACTTATTCATGGATGCCTCTTCTGTTCCACTACTTATAATCCATTACTTCTATTACTTTATATTTTGATGCTCAGATTTGGCCCCTTGGAGCCCTGCAGGCTGCCCCGTGTGTCCTTTAGATATGTTCCCATCATTCTTTGAACACTTCCTAACTACTTCCTGGCACAGGATGCTCCAGTTTCGTCTCGTATTTTCCCTATGGCCTGGGATCAGCCATGTCTCCTGATCTTTTAACGGAGAATGGTGTTTAGAAACCACAGTCTGGGTGCCATGGGTGTCGCCGCTGCGAAGGCATCACTGCTTCCGACCCCTCTCATCAGACAGAGCTAGGAAATTCAGGGTGTGTGCATCCATGGAGTCCCATGGTGGTGCAAATGATTAAATATTCAGCTGCTAACTGCAAGGTTGGAGGTTCAGTTCTACCCAGAGGCACCTCAGAAGAAAGGCCTGGCCATCTGCTTCTGAAAAATCAGTTTCTTAAAAACCATATGAAGCACAGTTCTACTGTGACACACACAAGATTGCCATGAGTCAGTGTCGGCTCAACCATATCTATCCTTCTATATTTTTAAAATTGTTAATAATAAATTGGTTATTTTTCATTCCCCAGGCTTTTTCTCCTCCGTGACAGCCAGAGTAATCCAAAGGCATTTGTACTCACACTGTGTCATCACCAGAAAATAAAAAATTTCCAGATCTTACCTGTAAGTACTGATATTTTCATACTAGCCCTTATTTTTTTGTTTTCTAATTTCATTCTTAATGTGGTTTTCAGGTTATAAACTAAACTATCTGACGTTAGACAGTTCTAAGCTCACAGATGTGATGCTTTCAAGAGTCTCTTCAAAGGTTTGCTGTTTGAAATTTGGGACAATGTTTTCCCTAGCAATAATATTGTAAATGAGGATACTGTGCTGAGACCCTCCCACATGCCTGTGTAGCTCATAGTTGGTGAAACAACACTATCAGTGCCCTGAGTCCTGGCCTAAGGAGGAGCAGGGTCAGTGGTAGAAAGACATGGAGGAGAACTCTGTCATAGCTAAGGAGTGCAGTGGCTGTGAGCATGTGCAGTTACGAAGGTAGGAATTGTACAGTAGGTTTGACTGTTGGCCCCATGAACCTAAGGAATTGTCTGATCTAGGCTGGTGAGAATCAGAATACAAGAAGGTTGTAGAAAACTGACCCACAGCTAGGTGGACCACCAGTGAGAAGTTGTGTTGCTCATTCCACGTGGTCCTTGCACCAGAAAACAGAGGCTGTCTTTGAACAATTCCAAAAGCATGGTTACAGAGGACGTTGGTCAACACTACTTTTTTTACCAAGCAGTTTTTGTTAAATTTGTCTAATGTGGCTTAACTCTCCTCAGTGTACCACAGTTCACATTTTAGCTTAGGATTAGGATGTTACATGGGACACAATTGTAAGCGCTTCTAAGGATTCACAGTTTAGTTGGGCATAAGATATGCAAAATTAATATCAAATGTTTTATGTAATGAATTGATACATTCTGCAGGTAGTAATAACTGTCACAAAACATTTCCTGTGGAAAACAAACCTAGGAAATGTTTTGCCAAAAAAGGATGGCCAAATATTTTCCTCTCAGAGATTCCCTCTGCACGTTAACAGCATAAAAGCTCTGAGAAGGCTTGGAGTAAATAAATGTGTCTGTTGCATTTAGTTCAAGCCGGCATTTTTCAAGGTAGCTTGACTCTAGGACCATTAGACTGTCTCCAGAATTTGTAATGAAAGGAGGCCGTGGGCTTGTGAAGGATAGGAAGGCCATCTTGTAGATTTCACCCGTTAGTGATAGCAAATATACTGTGTACTATCTGCCATAGCGCGGTGGTTAAGAGCTGGACTGCTAACCAAAAGGTTGGCAGTTTGAATCCACCAACCGCTCCTTAGATACCCTATGGACAGTTCTACTCTGTCCTGTAAGGTCACTATGAGTCAGAATCTTCTTGATGACAACGAGTTTGGCTTGGTTTTTATATGCTGTGTAATCAATTGCTTTGCTCTGTTTTAATTCCCCTATTTTACAGTGAGAAAGATGATGCTGATAGCTTGCAGTGCTTGCTGTGAACAACACTAGTAGAAAGGGATAGAGCCTGGGTTTGAGCCTAAACTTCACAAAACATTATAAGTAAACATGAGGGTTATTATTCAAGGACAAGTGCTTCATTCACAATCCTTTGAATTTTTTTTAATTTTTTTGACATCAAACAAAATCACATACGTACGGGTAGTCCCCAGCTTACGACGGAGTTCCTTTCTGACAACTCCTTCATAAGCAGGTTCTGACGTAAGTTGAATGCCTCATTTTTTGTTTGTTTTCATTGTTATTGCCTTTTATGATCAGTATCTTTATAAATCAGATCTCTGTCTTTGAGGGTTGGTATGAGAATGATAACATCAGTAAATTACATGCTACCACATTGTATGAAGTACATATCACTAACAATAAAATGTACCAAAAAAAAAAAGATGATCGTAAATGCGGTTCGTTGTAACTCAAATACCTCATAAGTCATGGACCACCTGTACGTGTGATTTGACATCACATATACCTTTGATGTATAGGACACATCAGATTATTGACACCAGGATATATTCTCCCCCAATCCTATATAATAATCCCCAATCCTAGAAGTAACAGAGGAACAATAACTTGGGACTTAGAGCAGTAAGATTGTAGCCTTGGTGTGGGAGAACAAGCTATGAGATGTGCTTTTAGCTACAGTGGCGTTTCTGGTGTTAAAGAGTGGTTCTAAGTTTATTAATCACCAAAGATTTAAAACTTGCTGACTCTTTGAAATGCACAGTGTGATACTTTTGCTCTGCTCTGTTAGGCAAGCATTGATTTAAAACTCACCAAGTTCACATAGATGTCAGGAGTATAATTCTTTCTGGGAGGTATTATGAAGTTCCTCAGTTCTGATGAAAACAGCTACAAGTTTTCTAGGACTTGGGAAAGTTGCTTTACCTACATGGTCTTATCAGTCCTATACAATAATTCAATAATTGCTTCATAACTGAGCAAAATGAGCCTCAGAGGCCTTAAGAAGGTTGCATGAGGTTATAGAGCAAGAAGCCAGGTGCGCGTACTCTTTCCATAGTGCTGTGTGCGGTGGATGCTTAAAAGTTAGCTGTCTGTGCTCAGGGGTCCCCAAGGCCACCGTCAGATTATTTCACTAGAAGGACTTACAGAACCCAGAAAACACAATATACTCATAGTCAAAATTTATGACAAGGAAAGGATGCAGGTTAAAATTGGCACAGGGAAGAGGCACATAGGGTGGAGCCCAGGAGAGAGAACCAGGTATCCTTCCAGTGGAGTCATAACAGACAGCACTTAATTCTCCTAGCAATGATGTGTCACAACACCCAAGAGGTATTGCCAACCAGGGAAGCTCACCCGAGCCTTGGTGTCCAGAGTTTTTATTGGGGGGTTGGTCATGTAGACAAGGAGCACCCACAAAGCTAACCTTAATTATTCAGTCTCCATTCTCTGTAGAGGTCAAGCTGATACTGCATGACCCAAGGCCCCACCATAAATCACATTGTTAGCCTAGACTATCTGGCATGGCCCAAGGCCCCCAGTAAACAAAGATACTCTTATCAGGCAGGATATTCCAAGGGCTTAGAGGTTACCTCTCAGGAGCTGGGCAAGGGCCAAACCTTTCTTTGGAATGTGCAGAGTTTGGACAACCCAGCTTTGCTGAGTCAACCCTTGTTATACTCTCTTTATGGAGCCATGCTGGCAAAGTTGACTCTCGTGAGCCATGTGAGCTGAGAGGAATTTAGAGCTTTTCTGCTCCAGCATGCTAGCTAACAGGTGAGCAAAGGGTGGCCCAGCAGGACTTAGTGACTCAACCAGCACCACACCCAGGGCCAAACCCCAGGCCTCTGACCTTCCATCCCAAATGTTTCTTGCCTACTCTGCTGACTCCGTGTGTATGTGCCTCCGTTAGGAATGTAACTATGGACAAGACAAAGGTGCTAGTGAACATCAGCCTTATGTTACTCCCTTGAGGGCCTGACCTCTAACTTGGAAAGTGTTCTTTTGTCTCTCTAGTGTGAGGATGACGGACAGATGTTCTTCAGCCTTGACGATGGGAATACCAAATTCTCTGACCTGATCCAGCTTGTAGACTTTTACCAACTCAACAAAGGAGTTCTGCCTTGCAAACTCAAGCACCACTGCATCCGAGTGGCCTTATGACCTCAGATCTACTCTCGGCTGAAGACTGGAGGAAGTTACACTGGAATGAAGAAGAGGTCTGTAGATTGGTTGAGAACACATATCTATTCTGCACCTTGGCACTCGGAGAGAGATGGGTTTGTTCGGTGCCATCCAACCAAGATTGACTGGTTTGTTGGACTTAGCAGTGATTTGCTGCTGAGAAGCCAGCAGGATCGCCTCCCTCTGCATTTGCCAAATCAAAGAGGGTATGAGAAATCAAGCGCAAATTTGAGAATAAACTGGAATGAACATCTTGGCTGGGCCACTTAGGAACAAGAACCGAAGAGAAATAATTAGAAATGGACTCTTGCCCTGGAATAATCTTGACAATTAAAACTGATATGTTTACTTTTGTATTGATCACTTTTTTGCACTCCTTCTTTGTTTTCAATATTGTATTCAGCCTATGTTAGGAGGGGATGTGGCTTTTCAGTTCATAAAGGCATGAAAACCGTTTTGAATGGGCAGAATTCAAAGACTGAATAATGGTCCCCAAACGTTTGCAGAGGGTGCTCCTCCCCTCTGCAGATTACCACAGTGTGGATTCAGCTCCCAAATAACAAACCACCCCCACCCCTTCCCAGTATACTTGAAAAACTTTGTTTTAGTACAAGGTGTTGACTGTGGTAGGCATTTGGCCTCATTTATGGACCCAGTCAAGCAGCCACAGTCTCTTAGTCATTTCTCTATGCACAGATGTCCAATACTTTTGTCATTAACGTGTCTTGTCCTCCACAGTTCAGGAGACTATTTCTTTGAAAAAAAGTCACTGTTGCACAGCACAACAGGGCTGAACCACCTCGCCTCTAGCTGGATGAAGGCCAGCCTTCCTGAGACACGCCCAGTCGCCACGGCCACCAGCGGTGCCGCAGAATCCGCCCCCGGGGCCACTTTTAGCCTCACATTTTTCACAGCCTCAACCTGTTCTAGAATGATCGCTGCCTTACCCCCGCTGCGAGGCTGAGTCTTGGCTGATCTCCCTCCGGGGATTAGAGGATCTGAAAGAAAATGGCACCCAGCTGGCTTCCTGCAGTGTCCTGTGGGTTTCCGTGGTGATAAAGAAACATTACAAAGGGCACAGACACAGCCTGACATTTAAAGGTCTTTGCTTATGACCGTCCTGCTGAAACCCCCCTAAGCCAGTGAACGCAAGGCAGCTAGAGGCTCCTCCTCTGCTGGCTTAGGGTCACAAGTACCTCACAGTGATTGTGGACATGGACGCGGTCTATCAACACAACACTTGCTTCCCCCTCGGGGAGAGGAATCAGAAGAGGGGCAGGAGTTGTTCACTTGGTCCCTCCACCCCACGGGCGCCATCTTTGCCATTTCCCCTTAGCTAAGTTTTCAGGTGTGAGAGTGGCCATTTCTTTACCTTTGATCTCTGCAAAGCAGAAAGGGCTCCCTTGACCAGCGTACAGACTACTGTGGTGAACAAGATGATTTCCCTTCCTGATGTAACAGTTATAACACTTGACTGGCTCCTCTGAATAGACGCTCACCACTGGATTGCCTAAAATCCGACTCACTGAAGTGCTCCCAAAGGAACGGCAGTTAATCGTTCTTCGGTTGACATGCCTCGTTTAGGACAGACATTTAATGAACTTCAGTAACACATATTAGCTGTCATTAAGTCTATAGTATAGAGACACTGTATTTTAGTTTACAGGCCAGATGCTGTTTTTTTCCATGTCTACTTAGAAACACAAAGAATTTTTAGTAAAACATGTTTCTAACCAGAAATACTAAATTGCATTTCTTCCTGTTGTAGCCAATTGGCAATTAGGTAATACTCACGTTCAGACCAGATAACGTAGGTCTGCTGAACTTCACGTTAGGGAAGGTTACTCCAGTTATACCTTTATATCCTTTTTCTCCTCAGTGGTTTGACGTAAACTTCCCCCCTCGACATGTACTTTTTTTTTAACCTCTAGGATTTCTTTTTTCTGTTTATGTAGACAAGTTCCATTAGCGCATAATCCCTCCCTCACGCCCCTTTCCCATAGACAGGCTAGGATTCGCAGTAAATCATATTTATAAATACGCGTTTTATTTAAAAGGAGGTTCGCAATTTTGTATGTAGATGGTTTGACACGTAGTCTTTTGTACTTTCCAGCCTAAGTGAATTGTTGGAGAATGTAAACCGCCCTAGCGCCACAACAGACTTCCTGCAGCCCCTGGCTCACCTGCCTTTGTGCTGGGTAGCTGGGAATTCCACCTGAAAACAACAAAGTCCCTAGAGTCTGCTGGCTTCCAGTCCAGCAAACCAAGGACTGAAGGACATTTGACTTCTATTTTTGTATTTAAATGACATGAATGTAAAGGGGACAGCTCAGGGTTGTTATGGAGCCTGTTGAATTTTTATCTCTGCCTGTGATTTTCTTTTCTCAAACCAATACTTCATGTAGCAATCTGGACTAAGTAGAGAAGGGAAATGCCAAATGTTTTTGGTCTTAGAGTCGAATCGCTAAGCTCTGTTGCATTAGGTGTTAGAGTTCCAGAAAGTTTTCTTGTCTATTGAACCTTGAAGAAATATGTGCCTCAGTCTAGATGTGTTGTCTTCTCTTTTCTGCACTTAATACCTGACAGTGTGACCAATCAGCGCACCTTACCGGGAGTGGGGTGTGCTTGTTGTAGGTTGTGGTGTCACAGTGCACGCTACAGAGACTTAAATGGCCTGACATCGAAATGTTTTCAGGGAATGCAAAAGGTATTAACTGAAGAGACAAAACCTTTATTCCATGTGCTTTGCTTCATTCTGTACATAACTCTTTGGCTCGTGAACCTAATTGTAAACTTTCAGGTATTTTTGTACAAATAAGGGACTGATGTTCTGTTTCTTGTAATTAGAAATAAACATGAATACAGTGTTCTTCATTTTCTATTACTGGTAATGTCTCTTTCTATATTTAAAAACATTATGGCTGGTTGTCCGCTAAAACCCTTTGGAAGTGACTTAGAATATTTAAAATGTGCTGCTTGTCAGTAGTTAAAAGCTTGCACAAGGAATTGACAGTGGTTCCAAAGGGGTTGAGGCGTGAGCACGGGACTTCGGGGGGTGGCAATGCACAGAGGCCTGGCCTTGGAAAAACCCTGTGACTCTCCTTTCCGTCTTGCCGCCCAGTTGGGCTAGAAGCAGCTCCAGGTCACTGGGAAATTGTCTGCATTCAAATTCCAGCCCCACGTTGGCACCAGGGCATTGTCTCAGCTTTTCTCTTTTCCTCCATGCACCTCTACTGGTAATCACCAATGCCCAGCTGCCGTTGAGTCAACTCAGACTCATAGTGACCCCATGTGGGTCAGAGTAAAACTGTGCTCCAGAGCATAGTCAGTGGCTGATTATTTGGGTGGACTTGAACCTCCAACCTTTCAGTTAGCAGCTGAGCACATGAACTGCTTGCACCACCCAGTGACTCCGTCAGTAAATGATCATAGCCTGGGTTAATTCTGTTGGGAGTGGGGTGGAGGTAAGCACCCAGAGAAGGCTCAACTTCCTTGCTCTTTTTAACCATCCCAGGATATCCCACTGTACCTAAGAATCTACACTTACTATTGGGGTGAGAGTACTGTGGGAAATGTCACAGTATCAGTTAAAATGTTTAAAGTTAGAGGGTCAGAAATTCTAGTTCAAATGACCTTAAGCAATAAGGGAATTTATTGACTCACGATTGAGTAGTCTGAGGGTAAACTGAGGCACAGAGGGATCAAGGAGCTTGAGAAGTCAGGATCCTGTCTTTCTCCATCCCTCACTCCATTTACAAGATCCACATGGTGGCATGATTACTGCTAAAAATAAAACCTGTTGCCGTCGAGTCAATTCCGACTCAGCGACCCTATAGGACAGAGTAGAACTGCTGCATGGGGTTTCCAAGGAGTAGCTGGTGGATTTGAACTGCTGACCTTTTGGTTAGCACCCTCATACCCTGTCAGGTTGAAAACCAGTGGTAGCACCTGTATAGATAACTTCCTTCACAACTCTGTAGATCTATTTGGATTGTGTGCCAGTCCCGGGTCAGGCAGCCTCCCCCATAATCAAATGTGAGGGCGTCACTTTGCCAGGGCTGTTCCAAGCTCTGACTGGAACTGCACAAACCCATGTAGTTACCATTACTCTGTATAAGCTACTGCCCTCTAGACCTCCACATACTCTCACAAAGCCACTCAACCCCATTATGAGGAAGAGATGGCCATTCTCAATTTATAGATGAGGAAACAGGATCAGAGGTTAGAAGATTTGTCCACAGAGTGCGTGACAGATCCAGGATCGGGCAGACTGCAAACACACCACCAGGTAAATAAAGTGACAACACACGCCTTCACTTGCAGCATGTTCTGCTGGTTCAGATGTAATGTAAATGGAATAACGTACAATGGAGTCCTGGCTGGCGCCAATGGTAAAGTGCTCGGTTACTAGCCAAAAGATCCTCGGTTTGAACCCACCCAGAGATGTCTTGGAAGACAGGCCTGGTGATCTGCTTCTGAAGGGTCACAGCCTTGAAAACTTCATGGAGCAGTTCTGCTGTGCACACATGGGGTCACCATGAATCAGAATCGATGGCAACTAATAACAATGACAACATCAGGTAGGTGTTTGTAGCAAATACATATTTTAGAAGAAAGAAAGTGGGATTAGAAGCCTCCACCTGCCTGACCCACTGCCATTCCTGAGCCTGACCCCTTTTGATCCCATCTTCAAGTCTGTTCCTTGGAAGGCTGAGCCCCCAACCAGCAATGTTCTCTCATGCCTGCCTGTGAAGGGAGACCTTGGTGCTGGGGTGCGAGGCTCCCAAGGAGAGTGCCAGGAGCCCAGTCAGAGATGTCTAAGAAGGGATGTCAGCCCATTAACTCCTTCTCCCCCTCCCTGCTCTTCCTTGATTTCATTTGCACTTTCCTGCAGAATTAATCTACAACTTCCTTCTTCTCTCACCTGCAATCTTCTATTTGTGTTTCTAATTCTTTCACATTACACTGTTTTCCATTTTTCTTTCTCTAAAGAAGGTGTCGAAGACAGATGTCCCCTCAGGTTTCACAAATGCTGAAAAAAATAAAAATAAAAAAACAATAATAACAACTCATCAAAACGTTTGGCGTTTTTCCCACTGCAGAGGAACAATTAAAGTAGCAAGACCCTGGGTTTTCTAGTTCAATCAAAAAATTGATGGAGTCTTTTATCAAATGAACCTGAAGGAACAAGTTACAGTTAAAGTTCTAATGGAAGAGCTTATCATTGTCCACATCTAGTTGCTGCTGTTTACATTCCTTTGTTGAGCCTACACGTTCATAGACTTCTTGGCAGGTATATGTTGAACACTTCTGTTTCATGTTTAAGACAGAATCTAAGGCCATGGACGCTAACAACTGATGTATTCGTTGTTTTCTGTCTTTTTCCACGACTGTATCTACTGCCTCATCTTGATTTATAAGCAAAACCTGGAAAACCTACAAAAATCAGGTTTTGTGGTTTATCTAGGAATAATACAGAAAATATTACTGTTATTTTTGGTGAAGAAAATCAATTTTTGTACAGTTTATTTCAATCTAAATAAAATGTGAATTTCGTTTAAAAAAAAACTGACGGAAAGGTGAAGGGGAGGAGAGCAGCTCGCCTCTGTCTTTGTGCCTAGGAACTCACCACCACTGGGGTTTGAGTCCGCTCCCACCTCCTCCCCGCTTCCCCAGTCAGGCAGGGAGTGTGTATTGTCTCATGCCAGTCCTGTCCACCAAGAGGTGGATGCCTTCCTGTATGTGCTGAATTGTATCATTGGTTTTCAGAATCTGAATCCTCAGTTTCCAGGAGTTCAACCCAAAAGGCAGGCTGACCTTAAAGGAAGAATGATAACAAGAATTTATAACCTTCTCCTTATCATGATGTAGACCCTCGCTTTAAAACTCCACAGTCCTGTAAAAGGTGTGTGTGTGTATATAAAGTGTATGTGTGTGTGTGTGTGTGTGCAGTGTTCATGGTGGGGCTGGTGTGTGCATGTATGTGTAGGGTGTGTGTGTTTGGTGAGGGCTGGGGGTGCCCAGGGCCTGGGAGAGGAGGCTGTGTTGTGAGAGGAACGTGGGACGTGTGAAAGAGGGCGAAGGTGTGGATGGTAGTTTGCGCAGGTGTAGTGGCATGTGTGAGAAAGGTGACTGTACGTAGAACGCCTGCATTTTGACCAGGGTGCAGTGTAGACAGCCGCAATGACTGGGAGGAACCTGCTGTTCGGGTCTTCCCTGTAGGCCGTGTCCTTGCTTCAGAGTGTGGGCGTTAACGGTAACTTCAAACAAGATTATACAAGCAGTTATGCAGATAAGCTGATGGAATTAAAAGAAGACGTTCATAACACGGCTTTAAACTTGATCTCACTGCTTCTGTCACATTCTGAATTAATTTTAAATTCATTTAAATTAATTTTTAAAAACATAGTTTGAGTGATTAGCACACTATAAGGAGGATTGTTTTGTGATTAAGAACATTAGCTTGTTCAATGTAAAAAGTGAAATATACCACAACTTCTGATTTTAGAACAGTAAATTCAAAATTGCCCCTTCTCGTCTTGGAAGTTATACAACAATTAACAAGAAGAACAAGCAACAGAAGTGAATAATCCATCTTTGATAAAGTCAAACTTCACCTGCAGTTTCAAACCACTGACGCCTGAGAAGATCCCGCCAGCAGAGGGCACTGCTCCAAGTTACATGGCACAACCTGAGGGGGGAAATTAATGCTCCTTTTTGGGAACAGTGAGAATAGCCAGGGGGTTGACGACTGATGGGTGTCATCTTTTCTTCCCCCAGAACATGGTGTGCACTTTCAACCTGTAGGTAGATCAAAATCTTGTTTGATTTCTGGAACTATTTCTTGAATTACATCTACATACATCTTCTGTTACTTTAGTTCAGATTATTTCTTTCAAGACATCAATTATGTATGTGTTGGATCCCTTTTATCTGCCTTTCACAACCTTTACCAGTCACTGTGGCGTCAACCCTGACTCATGGCGACCACATGTGTGTCAGAGTAAAACTGCACTCCACAGGATTTTCAATGGCTGATTTTTTGGAAGTAGATCTCCAAGGCTTTCTTTTGAGGTGCCGCTAGGTGGACTCGAACCTGCAACCTTTCAATTAGCAGCTGAGCGTGTTAACCATGTGCACCACCAGGGACTCCTTTCATAAACTTTACCATTTTGTCAATCCTTTTTAACTCCTATTTTCATTTGATTTTGTTTTGCTTTCTCAAGCCTGTCCTCCATATCTCTTATGGTGTTTCATTTTCAAAAACACATTTTCTCCTTGGCTCTATTGCAAATTAATAAAATGTTATTTTGGTTAATTATGGAGTTTTATTATTTTAAGTAGAAGTTATGAAAAATTCTCTTGGAAAATAAAAAACTCAATTGTAAATATATCCTCAAGCATACATATATTACACAGATGTCCATGAGAGCTGGCATGAAGTGAAGCTGGGAGATTTCTCTGGAAGGAGTATGCAGGACTAATGGGAAAAGGAGCATGACCACAGGCAGGGAGAGAGTATGTGGCCATAGTCTAGGTCTGTGCTGTCCAATGGAGCCCTGGTGGCACAGTGGTTAAGAGCTTGTCTGCTAACCAAAAGGTCGGCAGTTTGAATCCACCAGCCGCTCCTTGGAAACCGTGTGGGGCAGTTCTACTCTGTCCTACAGAGTTGCTATGAGTCGGAATCAACTCGATGGCAGTGGGTTTTTTGGTGCTGTTTAATATGGTACCATCAGTCGCATGTGACTATTTAAATTTTAATTAATTAAAATAAAATGAAAAACTCAGTTCTTCATTTGCACTAACCATGTTTCATGTGTTCAGTATCCACATGTGGCTGGCTATTGACTATCATATTGGACAGTGCAGATGTAGAACATTTCTATCACTGTATGAAGTTTTATGGCACAAGGTTGGTCTGGGTTACTGGTAATGAGGGCCTTAAATAAAGAAGTGGTAATTAATGGTTAGAATGAAGAGGGTCTCAGCCCATGTGGAGAAATGGAGAATGAAGAAAACCAAAGACACAAGGGAAAGATTAGTCCAAAGGACTAATGGACCACAACTAGCACAGCTTCTACCAGACTGAGTCCAGCACAACTAGATGGTGCCTGGCTACCACCACTGACTGCCTGATAGGATCACAATAGCGGGTCCCGGACAGAGCTGGAAAAAAATGTAGAACAAATTCAAACTTATAAAAAAGGCCAGACTTGGGTTTAGGATCTTATTTTAGCACCGATGTCTAGGGTCTGGCGTTTGGGGAACTGTTGGCTTTGGGTGGGCGCCTTCTTGGGGACCACATGAGCCACTGGCATCATGCCCGCAGCTACTGGGGTCAGGGACGTGCCTTTTCTGGACATTCCTCATCCAAAAAGAAGGGCAAAAACCACATCCCCAAAAGGTGGAAAGACTACCTTCCAGTTGGACAGCGGATGCCTGGGACTCGTTTCATTGCTTTCAAAGTTCCTTTGAAAAAGAGTTTTGAAGGGAAACTTGCTCCAGAAGAATGTTTTTCCCCTTTGGATCTTTTAAACAAAATCCAGGAACAAAATGAAGAACTTGGACTGATTATTGACTTAACATATACTCAACGTTATTATAACCCAGAGACAAACTTATTGGGGTCCACTGTACCCATGTTTTAAACAGAACTGTCTATCTCATCTGCAGATATTTGATTGATGTAGAAAGCATGAGGCCAGATGATGCAATTGAATTATTCAATAGGTGCCGGGGACATTGCATAGAAAGAATGAACTACATTGAAGACCTTCAGAATGGTCCTATCAGAAAGAATTGGAGTTCCAGCGTATCCAGGTCAAGTGGTTTTGAAGAATCAGCACATCTCATGGAACCAGTCCACACCACTAATAAGTTTGTTCGCCAAAGACCTAGGTATAATCTACATCGGACCCAGGATTACCCAACACCATCTCGGCATTTCCATTCACACACCCAGTCAGTCAGGAAATTTTCCCAGAATCAGAATGTTTACCAGAGAAGCCTTATTCCCCCTCCTGGTCCCCCCGGACAGGACTATTCACAAAGGACATACTCTTGGAATGTAAAGCCAGACACCACTCAAGCAGCCCAGAATAAAAGGTTACCTCCTAACATACCTTACAACAGACAATGCTATCGATCCTTTCCTATTGGGGATGGCCTGACTGACATGAACCTCTTCTAGAAATCTATCTGGAGACCAGAGCTGGACTGAAGACAGCTGGAGTGACTTAATTGGATCAGGTCAAATAAGGTTTATTATCTATTTTATTGTTCCTTTACGTGTTAAATGTTAAGGAAAAATTATATTGATATTTACCTCTTTGCTGATAAATTTACAGAAAGTGCGCCAGTAAAGGAAAAATCTCCATCATTCCAGTCTAAATTTTTTTTAAGGAAATATTTTGAAACTGATGAAGTAATAAAGAATCCCCTTGCAAATTATTTTTTAAAATTAAAAAAAAAAAAAAAAAAAAGGCCAGACTTGCCCCATAAAACAAAACGGGACTAATGAGGCACAGCAGCCCAGGGACAAGGACTAGAAGTCAGGAGGGGACTGGAAAGCTGGTAATAGGGAACAGAAGGTTGAGAAGGAACAGTGTTGACATGTTGGGGGCTTGTTAACCATTCTCATAGAGCAATATGTGTACTAACTGTTTAATAAGAAACTATTCTGTAAACCATCTAAAGTACAAAAAAAAAAAGAATTATCTGTGTGAGATTAAATTGACAACAGCAACTTAGGGGGTTTGATGGGAAGCCTAGGGGGAAGTGAGTTGAAGATAATGGTGATGGAATAATCTGGAAAAGGATAGTGAGAATGGCAGCACAACGGGAAGAATGTAATTGATGTCACTGAATTGTACATGTAGAAATTTTGAAATGGTGTATCTTTGGCTATGTACATTTTCACCAGAAAAAAAATAAGGTCCTCCAAGGTCAAGAAGGGAGAGTGTTGACATGTCATGGGATTGTTAACCAATGTCATAAAACAATATGTGTACTGACTGTTTAATGAGAAACTATCTGTTCTGTAAACCTTCATCTAAAGTACAATAATTTTTTTTTTAAAGCCAGACTTACAGGTCTGACAGAGACTGGAGAAACTCTGAGAGAATGGCCCCTGGACACCCTTTTAACTCAGTACTGAAGTCACTCCTGAGGTTCACCCTTCAACCAAAGATTAGACAGGCCCATAAAACAAACAATAATACACATAGCTTTACCATTTATACGGACTAAATGGGCCCACCAGCCCAGGGGTAAGGAAAAGAAGGCAGGAGGGGACAGGAAAGCTGGACAAATGGAAATGGGGAACCCAAGGTTGAGAAGGAGAGAGTGTTGACACGTCGCAGGGTTGGCAACCAATGTCACAAAAGAATACGTATATTAATTGTTTAATGAGAGACTAATTTACTGTGTAAACTTTCATCTGAAGCACAATAAAAAAATTAATAAGAAAAAAAAAGAATGAAGAGGGATTCATCTGAGAATCCTGCATCTGGTTGATGTTCTGAATTGGCAATGCTCAGCTCCAGATTTAAGGCAGAGGCTACCTCCCCTTAGATGATGCCTCAATCTCACCCCCCAGGTAGGGCACGCTGACTTCATGTTTGCTGCAGCAGAATAAACAGTCCAATGTCTTTGTCTTCTTCCATCCACTTTGCTTTCCAATTATAACTAAATTACAGAGGTTTCACATCCTATACATATATTGTATGCAAATTTCAATTATGTCTGCTTAACGCCCTCTTCCACAGCCCCCTGAGAAAAAGGTGCTTCCCAATTTGATATAAACCTACTCAGTAAGCAGATTTCCTGGAATAACCCTAGGGTAGAAGATGTCACTCTTCAGTTTCTCAAGTTTGTCACCATACCTGTGAGCCTACAGTCATTGGAGCATCTCTCTGGATTTAGTGTAGTCTTAGTGTTTAAATCCATAGTGTGTGTGTTCGCACATGGCCCCTAAGTACCACTTCATCTGATGTACAGTGAAGAAACACTCACCTCTTTTGCCGCAGGTGGAAAAATTGCCTGTGCAGGACTTCTTGAGAGATGGTTTTGTCCAGGAATTATTCTTGAAGTCTTCGCATAATTCAAAACTAACGTTGACAGAGGACAGCAGGTGTTTTCATTTGCCAGCTAAGGTGGAGCCATTAGGACGTGGGTCGTGATGTTTAGGATTCATCTAGCCAGCCAGCTCAAAAATAGTGCAATTCTTGACATATTTTTAACGGGGAGGGGGGATTGCATTCTTTTTTGTTTTGTGCAGCAAGTGAGATGTGGTTGATACTGACTGCACTATTTCCATTTCATGTAAAATACACCTGCAGTATATGGTATTTTATGGGAGAATGAAGCCATTTTCTAGGGTAACTTTGAATATTAAAAGAAAGAAACCAAGCCCATTGCTGTCAAGTTGGTTCAGATTGGTGATGACTCCATGTATCACAGAGTACAACTGCTCCACAGGGTTTTTCTCAGTGGTAATCTTTATGGAAGCAGATCACCAGACACTTCTTCTACCGTGCCACTGTGTGGGTTTGAACCACCAACTTTTGCACCACTCAGGGATCTAGTACACATATAAAACCCATTGCCATCTAGTAGATTTTGACTCACAGCGACACTATACAACAGAGTAGAACTGCCCCAGAGGTTTTCCAAGGCTGTAATCTTTACGGAAGCAGGCTCCACATCTTTCTCCCGCAGAGTGGCTGGTGGATTTAAACTGCTGACCTTTGAGTTAACAGTCAAGTGCTTTAACCACTTTACCACCAGGGCTCCTTAGTACACATATACATGTACATATATACCTGTACAAATATACATGTACATAATTGAAACAGAAGTTTCACAAAACAGTATCTTCCCTTACTAGGTACAATGTACTGTCTTTTCTATTTTATTCTGCTGTATTCTATTTCATGTTTTAAAATGCTGGTCATGAGATCCCCAAAGTTGATTTCATGATCCACCAATAGGTTGAGATCAGTGATTTGAAAACCACTGAACTGATATTCTCACCAGCTCCTAAGCCAAGTGGCTTCTCTGGGAAAATTCTATTCTCCTGACATTTTATCTCTGTGCACTCAGCCACAGTGTGGGCATCACAGTGTGACCCCCATCTTTTCCACCCCAATTTCCCCCAGTCTCCAGCACCCAACCTTGCTCAGACAGACAGCAAAACCTCCACCTCCTTGCCTTCCAGGAATCACGCCCAATCTGTCCCCTTGAATCTCCCTCTTATTCACACCTGCACTTGCAGTTCTCCTCCTGAAATACACCAGCTATAATCCTTGATTAGAGGCAGTTCCAGCTAACGAGAAACGGCCATTTGCTGCCAATGTAGAAGAGACCATCAGTGGTGTAACCAGGATTGGTATCACCCAGTGCGGTAACTCATAGTATCACCTCCCTCTCATACTGATTACCACAATATTGTAGCTAAAACGCCAGGAAATTTGAGAATATCAGAGACTATAAAAATAACGGCAGCGATAAAAACAACAGCACATGCTTGTAAGGCATGCAAATGAAACCACGTGATTCAAAGCATCACTGTAATTGAGTAATAATGAGAGCTCTGACGGGAGCACATTAGAAGGTTCAAAAAGTAAATTAGCATAGAGTTTTAGCCTTGTAAGCATATTGATACATGTAAGCTGGGCTTAAAAAAAAATTTGTCACTGTTATAACTAACTACAGGGATTATTTTTATTAAAAATAATGAATTTCTGCTGAAACACTGCACAAAAATTTTATAGACAGTCATTTTGGTGTCACTCCCTTTGACAGTGTCATGCAGTATGGTACACACCCCCTACACCCCACTTGTGATGGCACTGGGGACCAGACATCCATGCTCTTCCAGGAGCCCCTTTCAGACACACCATTGGCTGGCACACTGACTTCCTCTGCCCTGGGGTATAAAGAGATGGCTCTAGATCAGCGATTCTCCACCAAGGGTGATTTTGCCTCCCATCCCCATCCAAGACCTTTGGCAATGTCTGGAGATATTTTTGGTTATCATAACTTGGGGCTGCTGGAGTCTAGTGAGCAGAGGCCAGGGATGCTGCTAAACATCTTACAATGCACAGGGCAGACCCCTACAACAAAGAGGTATCTGGCCCCTATTGTCAATAGCCCCAAGGTTGGGAAACCCTGCTCTAGATTTCTTTCTTTCTCTGGCACTTCTAAGCCTCACCATAATTCCAATTCACCGTATGAATATAAGGAGAACAAAAAAGAACTTGGCAAGAGAACCAGGGGATTTTACAAGCAAGTGATCAGGGTTGCCCCAGTGTCTTGGTCATCTAGTGCTCCTATAACAGAAATACCACAAGTGGATGGCTTTAACAGAGAAATTTATTCTCTCACAGTCTAGTAGCCTACAAGTCCAAATTCAGGGCGTTAGCTCCAGGGGAAACCTTTCTCTGTTGGCTCTGGGGGAAGGTCCATGTCATCAATCTTCCCTTGATCTAGGAGCTTCTCTGCACAGGAACCTCAGGTCCAAAGGACATGCTCTGCTCCCGGCATTGCTTTCTTGGTGGTATGAGGTTCCCATGTCTCTCTGCTCACTTCTCTTTTTTATATCTCAAAAGAGATTGGCTTAAGACACTATCTAATCTTGTAGATCTCATCAGTATAACTGCCACTAATCCATCCTATTTCATCATAGTGATAGAAATACAACATAGGGAAATCACATCAGATGACAAAATAGTACACAGTCATACAATACTGGGAATCACGACCTAGCCAAGTTGACAGATATTTCTGAGGGACACGATTCAATCCATGACACTCAGCTTGTGTGTCCTTACCTACTCACACAAATGACAAGTACAACCGCCTTACCTGGAGGCAGACTTCCCACTTCTTTATCTTCCTGTTCTGTTTAAGAGCTTTTCTCCTCCCTTCAGGACCCTGGTGGTGTAGTGGTTAAGAGTTCAACGGCTCACCAAAAGTTGGCAGTTCAAATCCACCAGCCACTCCTTGGAAACCCTATGGGGCAATTCTACTCTGTCCCATAGGGTCACTATGAGTCGGAAATGACTCAACAGCACTTAACAACAACAACTCCTCCCTTCACCAAAAGACTCCTAAGTGGCTCATGTCCTTACTGCCTTTTTGACTTTAACACATGCCCTTTAGACTCAGCCATTTGGCCAAGGTACTCCTCACCACCACAGCCTTGTATACCTTCCACCAACTTAGAGCCACACAGAGCATGGAGGCCCTGAGAAGGTGGGCAGTCTACACTGAACTCAAGTTTTATTATCTCTGGGGGTTTGGAAGGTGCAGCATCTCCTAAGGTTTTCTTATTTGGTTCTTAATTTGCACCATGAAAAATCTCAAGTCTCAAAAAAGTAGGGATGTTAAATTCTTAAATGTGGACTTGAAGTTCTGTAGGGATCTGTCCAATATATGTGGGACACACAGCTCACTGAGAGGAGAAAGAGCTTCCTAAGACTCACGGGATGAGAGTCTGCTTTCCTGACCCTGCCTACAAGATAGACCCAGGTCCCCACACCACCAGCGAGGTCTGCTGTTGTTAGCTGCCTGCCATCAAATTAGCCCCTGACTCAAGGTGACCCCATGCACAACAAAATGAAACACTGTCAAGTCCTGCACCATCCCCATGATAGGTTGCAAATCGGACCCTTGCAACCCATAGGCTTTTCATTGGGTGATTTTCAGAAGTAGATCACCAGGCTGTTCTTCCTAGTCTGTCTTAGTCTGGGAGCTCCACTGAAACCTATTCAGCATCATAGCAACATGCCATCTGTCCACTGACAAGTGGGTGGTGGCTCCCTATAAGGTGCATTAGCTGGGAATTGAACCTAGGTCTTTTGCACGGAAGGTAAGAATTCTACCACTGAACCGCCACTGCCCTCCCACCCCCCACCCCACTAAGGCCCACCAAACTAAAACTCATTGCCGTCAACTCAATTCCAACCAAGGCCTAGGTATCTACAAATAACAATTCCGGAAAGAGTTCAATTCCAATCTCCATTAAGTGGAAGAAGTATTCTGTTGAAAAGTTTTTGCTAAGGGTTGTCTTAGTCATCTGGTGCTGCTCTAACAGAAATACCACCAGTGGATGGCTTTAACAAAGAGAAATTTATTTTCTCATAGTCTAGTAGGCTAGAAGTCCAAGTTTAGGGTGTCAGCTCCAGCAGAAGGCTTTCTCTCTCTGTGAGCTCTGGAGGAAGGTCCTAGTTGTCATCAGTCTTCTCCTGGACTAGGAGCTTTTCTGCCCAGGAACCTCAGGTCCAAAGGATGCACTCTGCTCCTGGTGTTTCTTTCTTGGTGGTATGAGGTCCCCCACTCTCTGCTTGCTTCCTGTCAGAACAGCGACGGAGACGGTAACCAACTGCACAACTCTTACAGAGAAGTGGGGCCAAGGAGGGTCACTCAGAGGAGTTGACCCTGGCTTCAGTCCCAGGAGTTTATTTATAGTCAATACAGCAAGTAGTGAAGCAAATCACAGAACAATGGGCTTTGGGTAAATAACAATAAGTTTTGGGCAAGCGAGAATGGACTTCAGGTAAACAAGCCCATCAGTAACGGGACAATAGGTTTTGGAAAAACAAGTCGTGACAAGTCTCAACATGTTGCTGACAAGTCTCAACATGCTGTGTGCAGCATATGGGCCTTTGAGGGGCTGAAGTTGTCACTGGTGTAGCCATATTTCAATGGCACATAACCCCACAGCTTCCCTTTCCTTTTATCTCTTGTAAGATAAAAGGTGGCACAGGCTACACCCCAGGGAAACTCCCTTTACATTGGATCAGGTATGTGACTTTAGTAAGGGTGTTACAATCCCACCCTAATCTTCTTTAACATAAAACTACAATCACAAAATGGAGGACAATCACACAATACAGGGTAACATGGCCCAGCCAAATTGATACACACGTTTTTTGGGGGACATAACTCAATCCATGACAAGGGTGATAAAAAAAATTGGAAATGGATACTGGTGATGGTTGCACAACATGGGGGATGTAATTAATGCCACTGAAATGCAAAATGTAAAACAACAAATGTTTTTGTCATATATATATATATACATATATATATATACACACACATATCACCACAATAAAGTAAAAAATAAGAAGCTTGAGTTTACATGGTTTAATAAAAACTACTGCACTATTCTCTAATCAAGTCACCTGGGTGGCATAAACAGCTAAGCACTCAATACTAGCCAAAAGGTTGGCAGTTGGACTCCACCCAGAGGCTCCTTGGAAGACAGGTCTGGCAATGTGCTTCCAAAAGGTCACAGCCTTGAAAACCCTATAGAGCAGTTCTACTCCGCAACACATGGGGTCACCATGAGTCGGAATCGACTTGACGGCAACCACCACCACCACCAATTCTCTAAACCAGGGTAGTGGAGATACTTTCATCTTGTCACCCTCTGATCCATTTTCCACATAAAAGACAGAGTGGTCCTCAAACATAAATAAGCTAAGGTCACTGCTTCCTAAAAACACTTCGGTGTTTTCCAATGCAGTTAGGGGGACATACAGATCACCTAACTTGGCTCACCCAGGAGACCCTGGGTGGTGCAAACAGCTAATGCGCACAGCTGCTAACCAAAAGGTTGGAGGTTCTAGTCCACCCAGAGGGTCCTCGTAAGAAAGGCCTGATGATCTACTTCCAAAAAATCAGTCACTGAAAATCCTACGGAGCAGTTCTACTCTGACACACATGGGGTCTCCATGAGCCAAAATCTACTCAATGGCAACTAGTTTTTATCATGACTCACAAGACCCCTTGCCATGTGTGGACCTCAGGGTTGGCCTATTTTCAGGGCCTTGAGGATGCCTAGCTCTTTCTAGCCTCAGGGCCTTAACAGATGATGCTCCCTGTATGATGCCTTTCCCTTCTCTGAAGACCATTAATTCTTCAAGTCTTAGCTTGTAGAAAATGCTGCATGTTTCACTCTAGAGCTGACTTGCTGCTTTGTAAAGGTTTGAAGCCTCCTAGATGTGGCACTGTTCCTGTCTCAGGTTTCAGTACTAACAATAAAATCACAGGCCCCCGCCCCTGCCCCCAGCCCATTCCTGCCCCCGGGTAGAACACGGAGAGCCCTTTCCTGCATCTAGCCCGTGACAAATGCCTCTGGTGCCAGTTCTGTCCTGGCTGTTTTGTCCCTAGTCCTTTAATGAATGCCCCTGAGCACAGCCACACGTCCACTCTGCTCTTTGTCCCTGCTGCCCCACCTGGAGACACTCCCAAGCTCACTGCACATGTTTCCTCTCCAAGTCCTCCTGGAGTGACCCCAAATCAGACCAAACCAAACCCACCTTCGTCGAGTTGATTCCGGCTCGTTGTGCAATGACCCCAGCCAACCCTGCTTTAACCTCTAATAAAATTCTGTCTACCATGCTTTCTAGAAATGTGTCAGAATCTTGTTCACCATATTATTTCATGCATCTGGACTATCATTTCCATGGATTTCGGAAGAAAGGTGGGTACGCTGGTTCTGATGCTTACCTGGACCTGGAAATCTCAGCCATATCTTCCAAATGCAGAGTGAGGAAAAGCAGGCTCAGGGTTTGGGCTGCCTCTGAGGGCAGGAGGAAGTCTCCAAATCTCACTTCACACAAAAACGTGCTGGAAGCTGTGGGATGATCTAGAAGGGATGGTAATTTGAAATTGGGGCTGTTTTAGAAAATTTGGGGTGCATTGTGTATGGACAACTTTATCATAAGAAAGATAAGAGTTGCCAGGGTTGTAGACGAAGCAAATAGGCTCTCCAGCTGAGCTTTCACATGTTCCCCAAGGCAGAACTACTACCTCTGTGTTTGTCAGATTTCCCAACCTTTCTTACCATCAGAAATTAATGTTTAACCAGCATACTCATTGCGGAAGGCCAGAGAAGCGTGTGGGTTTGAAGCTGCAGAAGGAGTTACCTGCCTGAGCCCTAAGTTTCCCAGCGGCTTCTCCACATTTTCCTCAGTTCCCAAAGCCGGAGAACCTCATAAAGGAGAGTAATCCCGTAAGGAATTAGAATTCCCAGCAAGTAAGTCCACAGCTTTGCACTTAATCAAATTATTATTGTTGGAAATGGCAACATTTGTACCTGGAATCTTGGGCCCCTGGTTACTGAGGTTTTGCTTAAACATTAACTCTTTTTAGGAATGAAGATTAGTATCGGCCACATATTTTCTCTTAGGCTGAAGGCTGGAAAAGTTTTTGGTTCTGTGGGAGAGCGAACACTTGGTGCTCACACATGCACACACACACACAGTCAATCACGAAACTCACATTTGATAAGGCGCTGGGATGATTTCATGATGGGGCTCAACAGCAAAAGCAGGACAGAACTGGATTCTACTTCTCTCGACCACTTCCTAGTTCCTAGGAAGGAGCCTCAGTGGCACAATGGTTACGTTCTCTGCTGGCTAACCAAAAGGCCAGTGGTTCAAAACAATCCAGTGGTTCCTTGGGAGAAAGACCTGGCCATCTGCTCCTGTGAAGATTGTTGTTGTTGTTATTGTTAGGAGCCATCAAGTCACTTCTGACTCACAGCAACCCTATGTACAACAGAACGAAACACTGCCCCATCCTGTGCCATTCTTACGATCATTGTTATGCTTGAGCTCATTGTTGCAGCCACTGTGTCAATCCATGTCATTGAGGGTCTTCTTTTTCGCTGACAATTGGAACGGGTACAAATATGGATCTCTTCCAATCAGTTGGCCAGGTAGCTGTCTTCCAAATTTTTTGGCATAGATGAGTGAATGCTTCCAGTGCTGCATCTGTTTGTTGAAACATCTCAACTAGTATGCTGTCAATTCCCGGAGCCTTGTTTTTCGCCAGTATCTTCAGTGCAGCTTGGACCTCTTCCTTCAGTGCCGTCAGTTCTAGATCATATGCTACCTCCTGAAATGACTGAACATCAACAAATTTTTGGTACAATACCTCTCTGTATTCCGTCTATCTTCTTTTGATGCTTCCTGTGTCATTCAGTATTTTGCCCATAGAATCCTTCACTATTTCAACTCAAGGCTTGAATTTTTTTCTTCAGTTCTTTCAGCTTAAGAAATGCCAAGTGTGTCCTTCCCTTTGGTTTTCTAACTCAAGGTCTTTGCCCATGTCATTATAGTACTTTACTTTGTCTTCTCGAGCCACCCGTTGATATCTTCTGTTCAGCTCTTTTACTTTATCATTTCTTCCATTTGCGTTAGCAAGTTTCAGAGTCTTTTCTGACATCCATTTTGGTCTTTTCTTTCTTTCCTGTCCTTTTAATGACCTCTTGCTTTCTCCATGTATGATGTCCTTGATGTCATTCCACAACTCGTCTGGTCTTTGGTCATTAGTGTTCACCACATCGAATCGTTTCTGGAGATGGTCTCTAAATTCAGGTGGGATATACTCAAGGTCACGCTTTGGGTCTTGTGGACTTGTTCTAATTTTCTTCAGCTTCAGCTTGAACTTGCATAAGAGCAATTGATGGTCTGTTCCACAGTCGGTCCCTGGCCTTGTTCTGACTGATGACATTGAGCGTCTCCATCATCTCTTTCCACAGATGTAGTCGATTTGATTCCTATGTATTCCATCCGGCCAGGTCCACATGTATAGTCACTGTTTATGCTGTTGAAAAAGGTATTTGCAGTGAAGAAGTAATTGGTCTTGCAAAATTTTATCATGTAATCTCCAGCATCATTTCTATCACCAAGGCCATATTTTCCAACTACTGATCTGTCTTCTTTGTTTCCAACTTTCACATTCCGATCACTGGTAATTATCAGTGCATCTTGATTGCACGTTTGATCAATTTCAGACTGCAGAAGTTGGTAAAAATCTTCAATTTCTTCATCTTGTCCTTAGTGTTTGGTGCATAAATTTGAGTAATAGTTGTAATAACTGGTCTTCCTTGTAGGCTTATGGATATTATCTTATCATTGACAGCATTGTACTTCAGGATAAATCTTGAAATGTTCTTTTTGATGATGAATGCAATGCCATTCCTCTTCAATTTGTCATTCTCAGCATAGTAGATCATATGATTATCAGATTCAAAATGGCCAGTATGAGTCCATTTCAGCTCACTAATGCCCAGGACATCGATGTTAATGTGTTCCATTTCATTTCTGAAGATTTCCAGTTTTCCTAGATTCATACTTTGTTCATTCCACTTTATGATTACTAATGGACATTTGCAGCTGTTTCTTCTCCTTTTGAGTCATATCACATCAGCACATGAAGGTCCTGAAAGCTTGACTCCATCCATTATTAAGGTTGACTCTACTTTGTGGAGGCAGCTCTTCCTCATTCGTCTTTTGAGTGCCTTCTCATAGGGGCCTGTGAATATTACAGCCTAGAAAACCCTATGGGGCAGTTCTACTCTGTCATACAGGGTTGCTATGAGTCAAAATCTACCTGAGGGTACCTAATAACAACAACCTTACAAGGTAATTGTGAGGATTAAATCAGATAATTTATGAGCAATACTCAGCACAAGGAAGATGATCAATATATATTACCTCTGTCCCTTGACCCTTATAAAAGCTGCATCCCTGTGGCGGGCTCTCCCCTTTTGATATCTCATGTTATCTACTTAGAGGTAAATCTAGTGGCCACCAAGGCAATGTGATATAAGGAGAATTGAAAGATCTTCTCCACCAGCTTGCCATGCTGATTCCAATCACCACCATAAAATACAATTCTTGAGGGGAAACCATTGATTCTCCACCAGACGTGGATTAAAATCATAACTTCGGAGTGTTTAGTGTTGTTGGGCTCTTTCCAGAAGGGATTCATATTCTTTATCTCTAATCTTATTCCTATTTCACAAGTGAGAAAACTGAGACTGAAGAGGTGAGGAAGATGGCACAAGGTCTCACAGATTAAAACCAGTTGCCATTGAGTTGATTCCAACTCATTACGACCCCATGTGTGTCAAAGTAGAACTATGATTTACAGGATTTTCAATGGCTGATCTTTAGGAAGTAGATCAATCACTAGGCCTTTCTTCAGAGGCACTTCTGGGTGGACTTGGACCTCCAATCTTTTGGTTAGCAGCCAAGCATGTTCGCCATTTGCCCTACCCAGAGTCTCCACCTCACAGGTAATGCAGATAAAATTATAACTAGAATTGCTCTTACTTTACAGTCTGTCATGTTTCACTCCATCGTGCAGGGAAAGTGATGCATTTTTAAAGAACTTACTGTGCTCCAGACACTGTAGTAAGCATCACATGAAAGGTTTATTACAGCAACTTGGAGATCTGGAAGTAGGGTCCAGAGGGATGAGACAGGAGAGGCAGAATTGTGGACAGGAGGGATGTGCGAGGGGTAGGAGGTGGCACATGTCAGAGCGGAGCAAGGGTCTGGTTGGACCTAGGGTGGAAGCAGGAGGCAGGGGGGTCTGGCTTCAAAGGAGGTAAGATGACACTGCAGCGACAATGAGCCAGCCAAGACTAGCATTATCTCCTAGACTGATCTCCCCATGCACTGCCCTTAGGGATCCCATTGCTTCCAACTATGGATTCTCTCATCTGAGCAGGTTGAGCCCTTGATGACCCATTAGCCTAGGAGGGCATCTTCCCTGAGGAAATAAATGTCCTTGGATTGCTCTTGGTTAGCTTTGCACCCAGTTTGTTGAGTCTAGGATGATACATGGTGTCCTTTTTACTGGCAGTAAGTCATTACAGGGTTCAGTCTTACTCGTTGGGCTTACCTGGATGAAGGTAAGGGATGAAGATGTCCCTGGAGATCTTCTCCTCTGGATGCATGACCTCCCAGAGTGGATTTATGGAAATGCTGATACTTCTTAAAACCTCAATCATAACTTCCAGTTTTTAAAAACTTACTAAATAATGTGTGAAGACACATACCTATCTGCATAGGATGCCATCCCCAAGCATCACACCACCACGTGCTCTAAGGGCAGGGAATGGGCTTGAGAATGTCTAACCCACGTACTACTGAGGAAAGACGACAGAGCTTTCACAGTTCTACATGGCCATTTGACTAATTTACTCAGAATTTAATTTATTATTATACAGAATTATACAAGCTTCAGTCCACCAAGAAGATAATGCAATTCTAACATGTATAAACCAGTAGAAGAACCTTAACTATATAAAGCAAATCTTGATACAGCTATGGGGAGAAATTGACCAATCCATCATCAAAGTGGAAGATTCAATACATCTTTACAAATTACAGTAAACTGGATAACAGATAAGCAAAAAAGAAATAAGTAAAGATTTAGAAAATTTGAGCAACACAAGTAACAAACTTGGTTTATTAGACATATAGAACCCTGCACCCAATAATTAGAAACTACACTTTCTTCTGAAGTGCATATGAAACATTTACAAATATTATTAGATCATAATGTAAGTCTCAGAGAATTGCTATCACACCAGCATGTTCTCTGATCGTAATTCAATGAAATAAATTAAATTAGAATTCAACAAAAAAGATAATAAAAAATTTCCATGTGTCTGGAAATTTTTTAAAAAGCTACTTAACGGCTCATGTGTCAAAGAAAAAGTATGATAGAAATTAAATAATACTTAGAAATGAATAATAATGAAAATGTTACATATTTAAATTTGAGGTATACTTTGAAAGCAGAGGGAAACATATAACACTTGTTTGTTTGTTTCCTTGGTAAAATTCTCAGGCTTTACCTAAAGAGAGCAACTCCAATGGTTTACCAAGAAAGTAAGAGTGTCTGGAGCCAGGACTTGTTTTAGACAAAACTGTGGAGTTGGTGGAGTCTGACTTTGTAATCTCCCAGTCTCTGCTTTCTGCACCTCTTTACTCACATTAGAGTTACCATCCACAATTTGTTGTCACCCACCTCAACCCCTCCCTACACCCACAGAAAGCCACTGGGTGCCTCTTCCTTCTCTCAAAATCCTCTATTGATTTTAAAAGGGAGCTAGCGTCAGTCATTTACAGTTTAGTATGAATTTTAACCAAGGGCCCTATAGCCTGGTGATGTTTAAATTTTAAGATTTACTTTTTTTCAAATTATGGTAAAAATATATATAACAAAACATATACCATTTCAATATTTTTTACATGTACATTTCAGTGACATTAATTATGTTCATCATGTTGTGCTACCATTACCACTATCCAGGGAGACATACAGTTTTAAATGCTTATATTAGAAAGTAAAAAAGTCCAACAATTAATGATCTATTCACCTAACTGAAGTAATTACCAAAAAAAAAAAAACAACAAAATGAACCTAAAGATAATTCAATGCAGGTTATAATAAAAATTAAGAGAAGAAATTTGTGAAAAATAAAATATAGAATAGAGAGAATCAACAAAGCTGAAAGTTGGTATATACATATGTATGTGTATATATATACTCAGTTGCAATTCTATGCTTTAACAATATATACATCTATTTATAATAATAAAATACATGCAGTTCTGGGAATATTAACTAATGAAAAAAGAGAATAGAATAAATGTCTAAGACTGTAATGAAAAGGGGGACACAATTATAGATCCAGTAAAGTAAAAAGATGGGCATACTTTAAACAATTTTGTAATTAAATTTTAAAAAATCAACGAAATAACATCAAAATGGGTTCAAGAACAAATCAAAATCCTGAGTAGTCCTATAATAAAGAAATAAGTTAGTTAAAAATATTCTCTCAAGAAACAGAGGGAAGGTGCTAAATGACTTTATGTATGATTTCTATCAATCTTTTAGAGACTAATTAATTCCAAATTTCAAAATTATAGAAACTGTTGCAAACAATCCAAAGAGGAAAAAAAGTCCCCAGATCAGTCTATGAGGCTGTAGAATCTGATTAAAAAACTAGCAAAAGTAAGTTGGAGAAAGGAAAATTATAATTTTATTCATGAGATAGGTTTTTAAATTCCATACAAAGTATTCGTGCACCACAGTTTTATCCCAGGATTAAAGAATGTTTAATCATTAGACATTTTATTAATGCCATCCTTCATATTAACAATTTAGGGGAGGAAAACCATATGAGTTTCTCTTTAGTTGCAGAAAAAATATGATAAAATTAAATTCTATCAATTATAAAAATAGGATTAGAAGAAAATGCCCAATAAAGAATTCCCCTCCCCCCCAAAAAAACCTATAGCAAACATCACTCTTAATAGTGACATGTTAGAAGCATTCCTTTCAAAATCAAGAAAACAAGAACAATTCACTACCACGGCTTCTATTCAATAATTTCCTGGAGGTTCTAGAACAGTGCTGTCCAACTGTAACAAAAAGCAAGCCTCAAATGTAATTTACAAATGTTAGTAGCCAAATTAGAATAAATAAAAAGTACTTGGATACTATAACAAAAAATTCCTTAGATGATATAACAACTAACACAAAATATAGTCCTACACTAAAGCTGTGTTTAACAGGAAAAACTTTTGCACTGCTTCAGTTTTTAGATTTAAATTTAAATTAATTAAAATTGAATTAAATTAACCAGTTTTTCAGTCTCACTTGCAACATTTCAATTGTTCAACAGCTATATGTGGCTCCTGGCTACCATGTAAGACAGCACAGTTCTAGACAGTGCAATAAGGCAAGAAAAAGAAATTGAAACTAAAAGGACTAGAAAGAAACAACATTTTCACAATTCACAGGTTATATGATTGTTTACATTGAAACCCACAGGAATTAACAGACGAATTATTAAAACTTCCAATAGACTGTAGTAAAGTGGCTAGGAAAAGGATCAATATATAAAACTAGATTGCAATCCTATAGTTTAACAGTAAATAGTTACTTTCTTTGATCCCTGATGAAGACCATCTTTTCATATATTTATGAGCCATTTTTGTTCCCATTTCTGTCAAATGCTTGTTTTTCTATTGAGTTATCTTTTTTATTGAAAAGATCTTCTTATATTATAGATCATAACCCTTAATTAATACTATTTATTTGAAATATCTTCCTCTAGTTTGTAACTACTTTCTTTATAGTAATTTTTCAAGAACAGATGTTCTTAACAGTAATGCTGGCAACTTTGCCGATCTCTCCCTTTACAGTTAGCTGATTCAGTGAATTATTTAAATCCTTCCCCTTGCAAGGTCATAAAAATATTCTCTTATGTTATTTTAAAGGGTTTTGCCTTTCACATTTAAGTCTTTAATGCATCAGGAATTTATTTTTGTGAATGGAGTGAGACAGGATTCAATTTCAGTTTTTTCCAAGTTCCAGCACATTTAATGGTCTATTTTTTCCCTAGTGATCTGAAGTGCCATATCTATCAATTTTCCAAATCTGTGAGGGTTGTTTTTCTGGTCAGGTGTCAATCTCTGTAACAAAAATGCTGCATTTTTATAGTTTCACCAGTCTTGATGACTACTGAGCAAGACTCCCTATGATACTCTATTTTCTCAGGAGCATAGAGGGTATTCTTAACGTTTTGCTTTTCCATTTATATGTTAGAGTCAAAAATCCTTGTTGGGATTTTAATTGGAATAGTACTGAATCTATCAGTGAATTTAAGGAAAACTAAAATATTTTGAGTGAATAATATTGGGTGTTCCTATCCATGAACGGGGCCTTTATTTCCATTTATTTAGGTCTTCTTTAATACCTTCCAATAAACTTTTTTAAATTTCTTCACACAAGTCATACAAATCTCTTGTTAGATTTATTCCTAAAAATCAGATGTAATTTTTGTTCCTATTGTAAATCATACCTTGTCATTATTATTCTTGTTAACTGTGGCCAAACTGGCCTCTGGCGCATGGGGATCCCACACACTACAGAACGAAACGCTAACCCGTCTTGTGCCATCCCCACGGTGGATTGCTCAAAGGTTGATTTTCGGAAGTAGATCTCCAGACCATTCTTCTAAGGTGCCTCTGGGTGGACTTGATCTCCAACCTTTCTGTTATCAGCCAAGAGAGTTAACTATTTGTACCACCCAGGGACTCTGTCATTACCATTACACATGGGTAAAGCAACTAGCCCAAAGTTACGCCTTATCAGTGATGGGGTGGAATTCCAATCCAGGAGCTGACACCTGCTGTCTTAACTACTGAGCTCTACGGTTTCATCGTATGACTTTGAATCCTTTTGTTTCTACTTCTTAAACAGATCTCAGATCTATCTACTCTCTCTCTCTCTTGTCCACCTGCAACCCTGATTTATTCTCCAAGCACCAACCATTGTGACTTTTAAACACTTACATTAGATATGTCACTGCTCTGCTTCAAAGCCTTTAATGGCTTTACTTTTCTCTTCAAGCACAGCCAGACCTCTTCGGGCCTGCAGGGCCTCCCGATGGGCTGTGCCCCTTTGCACACTCTGCAACAACCAGCAAATCCTCATGTCCCCAAATGCAAGGGTCCCATCCATGCAGAAATCAGATCTGAGGTGTACAGAGTGCCGGACACAGAGTAGGTGCTGAATAACAGCAGTGATATCATGAACGAGTTACAAACCCCCTCTCCTTCTGGGACAGGCGTGTCATACAGACCCCGTGTCCTCCAGGAGGGATGAGCTCAGGGAGCCAAGATCACAAAGCAAAGCGAGGGAAGAGTTAGGATTTGAACCCAGATTCCTCTGATTCAAAATTATGCTCCTTTTGCCCTTTAACCCAACAGTGCTCAAAATGTGAATTTCTTTAAAGCATGCTTTAGGATCTTTTCTCCTCCACTTTGTCCAGCAGGAACAGTGAGGAGGGGGCCTCTCTCCCGGGCTGGTCAATGCGGGACTGTTTCTCTCTTTGCAGTGGGCACAGTGAAGTGTGGACCTGGCAAAGGGGCCTGAGTCATATGCAAGGGGAGCCAGAGCCCAGGCACTGTCCACACACATGCACACACGCACACACACACACACACACACACACACACACACACACACACACACGCTTTCCAGGCCTGGAGTGAAGTTAGGACAGAGAGAGAGAGAGAGATGCTTGCATCCACTGGCCTCAGTCATTCCCCCTTCTTAAGGAACAATCACCACTCATGAGCTGAGTTTTGCCCCGAGGCTGGGACACGGCTGGTGGCCCTCAGCAGCGGACACCGGGAGATGGCAGACGTTGAATAGCAGGGCACCACTGCCCCCAGGAGCCCACAGTGGGCTGTGGTCAAGTGTGTACAGCAGGCACAGGCGGCTGCCTACCAGGATGACAGGTTGACAGCAGCCAGTGGTAAGGAGATTAGGCCGGATCTGCTCCGGGGCAGGACTGCAGCTCCCAGAGGGCCTCCACCCAGGAGCACTTTGCATAGGAGGAGGATGGCTCATTTCCCCAAACATGCCTGGGTTCAATCCAAACTCTTCCCTCGCTTTGCTTTGTGATCTTGGCTCCCTGAGCTCCAGTCCCTCCTGGAGGACACGGGGTCTGTATGACATGCCTGTCCCAGAAGGAGAGAGGGCCAGCACCAGCACTGGCCCAGTTCCCGGCACACAGGCCAAGTCCCTTCCTCGTTCCTTGAATGGTGCCCAGGGAAGCCCCGGCAAGTCTCGAGGAGAACTATTCGAGTCTGCATCTCTAATTGTGACCTGGGAACCCCGGGCCCACTGCCTCCCAGCCTCATTCCCCTCGTGGCTCCTGCAGGCTCGGCTCCTCTGCTTGGTCCTGCTCTGCTCCTGGAGGCTCTCGCATCCTGCTGGAGCCACGTGGTGGCAGAGCCAGTGGAGGCTGTGGGTAAATAAATGCAAAGCCAGCTGCTCTGATTGGCTTTGGGGAGGCGGACACTTTGTCTACATAAATGGCAATCGCATCCTCTGTGCTCTTAACTGTCACCGAGGAGAAGAGAGAGAGAGGACAGAGAGCAAGCAACTCCCGGCTGCCTGTGAGTACCTCTTTGTCCTCACAGCTCAGGGCTGTGCATGGACGGGACCCTTGGATTTGGGGATATAAGGATTTACTGGTTGCTTCCAGCTGTTCTGATTTCCTCTCCTCCTGATTGGGGTGGCTTGGCACCCTGTGCAAATCCAACTGTGTACAAGTGGCTGGAGATGTGATGGGAACTTTTTGAGAAGATGGGAGCATATCTAAATCCGTCCGCTTTTTTATGCATCTCTGAGCAACAAGTCAGGTAGAGATGTTTGGGATCAGAAACTTCTGATTGTTTTGTAACCCATGTTTTTTAAGCCATGACAGCCACATAGCAAAGAGAGTGGGAATTATTCCCCAGACTGGTTCATCCCACAGAGGCAGAGTGACGGGGTGGGAGGGAGTGGACCACAGGACCCGCTGACCTGATCGGACTTGCAGGCACAGCTCTCTACTTGCCCGGTCCTTCCCCTCAGCTGTGAAGGCAGCAACAGCAGCCTCAGACAGGGTGGTGGTCGTAGAAACTGGGTTTGAGGTGTACAGAGTGTCGGACACAGAGTAGGTGCTGAGTAATGGGAGTGACATCATGAACGTGTTAGAAAACCACAGGTAGGAAAGTGGGAGTGAACAGAAAATGCTGCACCTTGGATATGTTGTTTTCTCCAATTTTCAGGGAGAAATCTAAGCAGATGACCCAGGTTTTCCCCGTAATCCAATTTCTCTGTAAAGACTCCCGGGTCTGTGTCCCTCACAAATGATTTCTCATTCACACAAGCACGGTTTCCCGTCAGAAACAAAACCAAAAGTGAATGTGACAATTACAGCAGGAAAGATGGCCCTCTCTGGGCTCGTCTTAGGTGCCAGGGAGAAACAGGCTGTCTTTACCTTAGAGGCTCTGCTCCCTGGAAGCCTGTGAGGCTCTCAGGCAGGGGCGCAGGCATCTTGGAACAGTTAAGACCCAGGCAAGTGAGAGGTGTCTGGATTTTATGTTATTATGATAAACATATATGTAATGAAACATTTGCCATTCCCTCATTCTTCACATGTACAGTTCAGTGACATTAATTGTGTCCATCCTGTTGTATAACCATCACCATTATCTGTTTTCAAATTTTTTCCTTCAACCTTAACAGAAGTTCATTGTCTAAGGAAAAAGTCCCCTTTCCTCCTTCCTCCCACACAACTGACACTGCTAACTAACCACTAATAAACTCAGGCCTGTGTACACTTGCCTATTTTAGGGACAAAATCATGCCATTCACCCCAGCCTCTCTTCTTTCTCTCTCCAAGACAAAGGGTGAGTGTGCCTCTGCACACAGCCAGTTTGATGAAAATGATCAACATAAAACCAAGTCCCCGAAAACCTCAACACATTAAAGTCAAAGCAATAGTTGGGGATTTGGTTGTATTTGTTTTCTCCTCTTCAGGATGTTGGTTATTCTGAAGGTCTTACCCTGTAGTCTTGGAAACTCAGCTTGAGTCTGGAGGCGAATCTGGGGAAGGCTCTAGGGAAAAATCAAACTCATTCCACTGTAGGGTGGAAGTCCTCTGTTTCTCTTCGTGTTCTTCAGCCTATCTGTAGGGATGAGCTTGGGAGCACACGGGCACCTCCACGGGTCTCTGGGGCCATGGACTGGCACATGGCCTCATACAGAGAAATTAAATTCCACTATGTCCTCAGTGGAGTCCCTGAGTGGTACAAATGGTTGACATGCTGGTTAGCAGCTCAACTCCACTCAGAGGTGCCTTGGAAGAAAGGCCTGGTGATCTACTTTCAAAAAAATCAAACACTGAAAACCCTATGGAGCATAGTTCTACTCTGACAGACATTGGGCTGTCCTGAGTTGCCACGACTTGACAGCAACTAGAACGTTCTCCATGGTGGCTGAGAGGTCTTGTAAGAGTGGGGATGTGGGGAGCCCCATGGCAAAAGGGACACAGTCTGGTCTTCTGGGTTCGACAATCATATGTATAAAAACTACATACTAGGTGTATGGCCTTGGACAAGTTACTTACTTCTCTGAGCCTATCTCCTCATTTGTAAAATGGAGATAATTTTGCTGTTTTGAAGAACTGCTGTGAAACTTGAGAGAGTCTAGGTAGTACTTACATCAGTGGTCTGTATATAGTAAATATTCAACATTTATTTAAATTTGAAGGAGGTGGGAGAGAGGCACTTCTCTTTGGCCACAAGAACTACTCGAGTTTGTTCAGCCTCCACCTGTTTCCACTGGGATCAGCTCGGAATGGGATCCCAGGTGGGGCGGAGGCAGATGTATGCCTGTTGGTTTGATGCTCTCAGCTGAAGCCACATTCCCTGCATGGTGAACAGGCAGAGCCCCCACCACACTCGGGGACACAGATACTGCATCCCAGCCCAGGCAACAGGAGCCCCCTTTGGGTTCTGTGGGTTCATTTCCAGACCGCCATGAAAGCCCAGGTGGCAGGCAATGTAGGTGTGTGTGGAAGCCCAGCAGTCTAAGGGAAAGAGGCTAGCTTCAGAATAAGGAAATCCTGGCACCCACTCCTTGAGGTACTGGGAGTGCAGCTGTGATCAGGGTGCCAGCCTCTCTGAGCCTTGGTAAAACAGCAATAATAATACTCACCTCTCGCGGTTGTTGAGCACATTAGACGAGACAATGCATGCAAAGAGCTTACCAGAAGGCTGGGTGATACAGATTTGTTTGTGACAATGGGATGTGGCAACCAAGTGCCAATTCATCTCAGGATTGAGATGCAATGCAGGCTTCTTAGCAACTCCGGGTGACAGTTAGCTGGGAAGACAGGCCAGCAACTGTGCAATAAGTGGATGACCTGAGGAATAATGAAAAGTTCACAATGAACTGAGGAGTCAGTATTTACCACTAAATCGATTCATGAAAAAAAGTCGAGCAACCCCAAAGAGTGTGCCAAAACACACTAAATTGATTCACAATGGCAGGTGTCAGGTACTTATAATAGATGATAAATTGATATTTGCCATAGTCATAGTATGTTGAAATTATTATGAAAAGAAGCAATCAACTAGAACATAATTTCGATGGTCTCAAGTCTATAAGTCCATCTGGCAGATGGTTGTGACCTTTTGTGAACTGCAAATGTAGCTTCAAGAGCATATGAGAAAGGGGAGAAATAACTGACAAAAAAACAAGGGAAGAATTTTTTTAAGGGGAAAAAGAAGTGCTTTCCACATAATAAAAGTCTCTTCCAGAATAGCACTGAGATAAAATGGAGAAAAATAAGAATTAAAATGACTTGATGCTTCATATATAAACTTTTACATAGCAAAGTAGCCAGAACAAATGAAGATAATAAAATTAAAAGCAGGTAAAGACAGGTATTCACGGTTACCGTGGCTTGATGGTGGTTGCATTTTGCATTATTCTAGTATTTCTTGAAAGAAATTTGGCAACATGCAAAAAGAACTGTGAAACTTGCACCTCTTAATTCCATTTTGGAGTGAATATCCTTGAGGGAAAAATTTAATAGAAAAGCAAATAAAGGTATCATGATGGCGTAGGACACGCCATTTTACGCAAGGCAATGCTATTCATACAGCCAGCAACCAACAAACCATGTGGGAGATGACCAGTGTCACAGCAGTGCCATGAAATCCCTGCTCGGCAGGTATGGAGAAGGGTAAATATGTGGATTATGTTAACACAATTATACACATTGTAATTAAGCCTATGGGAAAGTGTCAAATGAAAAGAGGATAGCACATAACATGTATCTCCTGATTACGACAATTAGAATTGTCTAAGATCAGGAGTAAATTGAAATAATTAACAGGGTTTAACGTTCCTGACTTCTTTTTAATTGCTTATGTTATATTAGCTTTATATTAGGTAACAAAATGGTTACAGGGATGTGAGAGCAAATAGTGGCTTTTTCCCATGGGAGTAAAATTGAAAATCGTGAGATAAATGTCTTTATGACTTCTTTCCACAGAGAATTGTTGGCCAAGAAAATACTTAGATGGGGACGTAGTTTACTAAACAGGGAATGAATAAGAAACGGGGGAAGAGGGATGCAAAGTTCCTTTCTCTTTCATGTCAGCGAAGAGCAAGGCATTCCCCAGAAGTCTGAACTGCCTAGTATGGAAATCCTTTCCCGTTTCTCTCCTCCTACGTTGGGTGTTGGTGTCACTGCCAAATGATTCAACCAAATCAGGAAAAGAAGCTTCTGCCTTTATTTCATAGCATCACTAATAACAAATGGCAGCTACAGACGGCTTTACAGTTCAAAGTGCTTTCACCTGATCATTTGGCCACCCTGTTTTACAAAGGAGGAAACAGACTCAGAGAGGCCAAGAAATCTGCAGCAGAGCCAGGACTCAAGCCCATTTCCTCTAAGCCCAAATCCTCTCATCTTTCTACTCCTCATGGCTGCTAAGAAGAATACAGCATTGTAGAATTGCAGTATTGAAGAATGTGATATTTGTCCCCTTAACTATGACAGGAAACCTCTCTGACTCTAGACCAGCTGGCCAGAGAGGAGGCGGCTCCCTGGCTGGTCCAGTACCCACCAAGGAGAGCCCTGGTGCCGGTCTGCTAAGGCCTTTGTGGGATTCCTCTCTGGGAAGAGACCTCCCTTGAGATTGTGGATCCAGCCCATAGGGTGTAGCCAGTGAACTGACACGTTTGAGCACCTGCCATATAAATTCTCTTGTACCCTGTTCACACTTCTGCTTGGTGTTTGTTATCACAGTCGTTTTACAGACTGGCAGTGGAGGCACAGAGAGGTAAGCTAGCACGGCAATGGTCATACCTCCAGCAAGAGGCAAGCAGAGCTGTCACAGCCCCTTCCTGTTTGACCGTTTGTGGTGAACATGATCTCTATGCAAGGGAGGCACCAATGGGGGCCGCAGTGCCGCATATGGCAGCTAGGGGGCATTCGAGACATCATTACTTGAGGCTCAGGAGAAACTGGTTTTTCAAGTTATCATCCTGAAGTCTTGTTTTTTTCAGGGTTTGTCAACCCATACTCATCTGGCCCAAAGCCGATAGGGATGCTCTGTGCCCTTGGTTTGGGTCCAGTGCGTTAGAGTGTCCGGCCTGAGTCAGGCTGCCTGGGCTCAGACGGTGACTCTGCACCTTTCTAACTGTGTGATCTCGGCTGAGTTGCTTAGCCTTTCTGTGCCTCAGCTCTCATGTTATTGAAGAAGATAATAATAGTGCTGACAAGGTCATCATACAGAATAAATAAGAGAATGCATGCAAACAGCTTAACATAGTACTTGGCAATCTAAGTTCTCATTATAAATGTTAAGTCTTATTTTTTAAACCGGTTTAAACAGGAACACCAAGATTTACATAAAAGTAGTTGTATAAGTGGAAGAAAGTGGTAAGATTGTGTGTGTGTAGTATGAGGTACATTGACTTAATTATTTGAATTATAAATAGAAGCAGTTTGTCACAAAGGACAAAGAACCTAGCAAGAAACGTGGGGTCTGCCTCAGCTCCGCTGTCATCTAGCTTCACACTCGGGAGGGTCTTAACATGTCTGGGTTTCAGAGTCATCACCTGTAAATGAGGGTAATAATAGCATCTACATAGTAAACCTGTAACGAGCTATGATAGTCAGCTGTCTCAGATCTCTGCCCACAGATCTGCTCTCTCTCCACCTCCTGGCCCTTGCAGGTTGTTTCCCAGGCTCCCGGGACACCTGGCTTCTGGTTGAGTTTTACCAATGGGAGGCTCTGGTGGGAGGCTGGAGGGCAAAGGTATCCCCACCAACCCCTGCGGTTTCCTCTTGTCCCACTGGCTGGTTCTCCTCCATACACCAGCTCCCGGGGAATGAGCCTCCCTAGGCTCCAGCTTCCCATCTGGGGGTGGGGGTGGTAAATGGAGGCTGGGAGAGGCTAGCTAGCCTTCCTCGGTTATCTAAGTTCACCCACCTAGTAAGTAACAATGATAAGATGCAAACCTAGGACCCTGGATCCAGGGTCCAATATCTTCCTCACCCTAATATACTGCCTCCTGGGAGCACCTTCTGTTTATGTTGCTGCAAATCAACATTCTTTCCACCCGTGTGAGTGAGTCAATAATGAAGTCTGTAGTTTAAAACACATGGGCTGAAGTCCTCACTGACATAAAATCTTCACGCAGGGTGGCGGTTGTGAAGAATGCTGGAGGAACCTGGGGTCAGGTGTGTACAGCAATTGGCTTTGGGAACATGTCCAAGAACAGCTACATGTGAAAGCAGATTTTAGCATGGAAGTCTTGCTCCAGTTCCATGCCCACTATATCATTAAAAACATGACAAATCCATTGGCGGGATCTAAATTTCACAGATTGAAAGAAGGAGCAGTTGCAATACAGTAGGATTTCCATTTTGTAAACAGATGAGCTTGAGTGTCATGGAGGAGAACTATGAGTGAAATTATGTTTCATAGAAGGAGGGGGAGGAAGGAGCTGATCACGCTGGTTCTCTAAAGCCACAAGATGAGCTACACAGTTAATAAGTTTTTTGACTTTTTAAGACTCATTGACTTCATTTTTTTAGAGCACTTTTAAGTTACAGAATAGTTGAGCAGAAAGTACAGAGAGCTCCCATGGAGCCCTGTCTCCTGCACATCATTTCTCCTATTATTAATTTTTTTTTTTTAACTGAACACCAGCTCTGCATCAGGTACTTAACACACAATCTCATCGAATCTTCCAAGTAGCCCTGTAAGGTAGGACTCCCATTCTTAATTTTACAAATGTTGAGAGGGCACCTCAGAAAGATTAAAGATCAGGTGACCCCTGATCTTGGGTCTGTCTGATGCCTTGTACCTTACCTCAGGCCTCTCATGAGCTTATTTTGATTATTTATATGCCTCACAGACAACGACAAAGTAAGGCTCCTAAATAATTTGTTGTGTAGCTAGAGTCTTAAGGGCTAAAAGAGACCTTTCTCTCTCCCTCCCCTTCACCGTCCCTACCTCTCTTCTTTCCTCCCTCCCTTCTTTCCTTCCTTCCTTCTTCTTTCTTTCTTTTCAAGTTAACAGATAGTCATCTTTCCTATTGTTGGAAAACTCTGATTGCTAGAAATTTCTTAATGGTCTTGGTTAGAAACATTTCTCCTTTTCAGTTAATTTATGCTGTGCTTTAAACACACACACACACACACACACACACACACAAATGCCTATAACCTCTTTTAGGTCAGTGTATCAAGCAGTCAGTTAACTCAGGGGAAAATCAACCAAATTAGTTTTGTGCCTAGATTTATAAGTAAGTACTCAAGAGAAAAGAGAAAGATAAGACCTCACAGTCCCAGAGGGAAAAGTATTTTCTGAAACATCAAGTATGGTTCATTTTTTTCCTGAAATAGTGTGAAAAATTGCTAAACACTTTTTATCAAGACAGAAAATGAAAACCAAGAAAAGTTCAATGAGGTCTCTGGTGTCCCAGGGTTTGAAGCAAAACCATGCCTTGTGTGCAACAATAAGAAGTACCATGGACAGATAAAGTACTTTGTTGAGGTCCCCCCAGCCCCCTAAATAGATAACAAAGACACAAGGAGCTGATGCACTCACACACCCTCTCAAAGAGTTGGACCCATTGATCTTGTCAGTTTAGGTTTCTCATCACCAGCAAAAACATCTGCACCCAGGTCCCAAGTACAGACATCATCTAGGGGTCTGGGTTGGGTTCTGGACAAATGGCTGTGGTAGGCGTTGGATTCCAGTAGTCCAGGGAGGGGGTTATTTCCAACTTGGAGCATGCGGACTGCGGGGACCAGAAAAGAGGGGAACCTAAGCTTAAGAAGAGAAAGCCAGGTGCCCAGACTGTGGAAAGTCAAGGTGAGTACTGAAACAGGAGCTCTAGAGGTTTGGAATGAACTGAAATGGGATTCACTGGGGCTGGGGGAACCTTGTTCCTGAATCATTATTGTCTCCTGTGGCTTTTTTTTTTTTTTTTTTTGGTGGCACATATGCGCTATGTGGTAATCTTGGCTGTCTTACATGTAGAGAGTAGGGTCTCATATAGTATTTTGTATTTCAGAAATAAAATGTTTATAGGACGTAAAGATTTTACATTCGTTCATTCATCATTCAGCAAACATTCGAATGGTGCTTACTATGATCCAGGGCCTGTGATTGGTCCTGAGAATGCAGATATAAATGAGGTGAGGACCTTGTTTGCAGAAAGCCACAGCAGTTAGCAAAGGATGTCAGCAGAATGCTAAATTACAAAAAGTAACCCCATGGGTCAGTTAGGTGGTATGAACGAGTACAGAAGAATTCATATCTTCTTGAAGTATGTGGGACTAGCGCTGTGCCGACTGTCACTGACAGAACGAGGGCTGAGCCAGAAGTCTGGGCAGGAGACCAGCTCCTCACACACGAATAGTGCACAACAGGGGCTGCATGTAAAATACTGTGGTGTGCAGCTGCTGGCCACTCTGTGATCAAGTTATGTCAACAGAAGCTTCCTCAAGGGCCCAGAAGGCAGGAGCCATAGCTTTTATGAAAGTGTACATCTGCCAGCTGATATTTATCCAGCTTAGAGCTATGAAATGTTAAACAGCTATAAAATGAACACAAGATTCTCTGCGGCAAAGCCTTCTAGAAAGGCCTTTGTGGGAAATAATCCACAAATAAATGACAGAAAGATTTGAAATAATAACCAGGTCTTATCTTACAATTTGACCAAGAATGTTTCTTTTGGTGGCACATCGGTGTGTGTGTGTGTGTGTTTTTCCCTGAGGAGTTCCTTCTGACCATCCTTACTATTTCAGCCCGTGAGAAAGAAGCAGCAGATACTCCAAGAACGAAGCGTCCTTCTCGGTTTTGCGTAACTCCTCACCCCGAGCCCTTGGCTTGCCACACTGAGTGTGCCACTCCTCATTAGGGCAAACAGAGGTCACTAGAATCTTCCTAAAAAGGCATTTCTAACAGTTACACACATGATACCAATCATAAAGGAAAGTTGGACATAAATGAGATTTGACTACATAAAAGTTAAAAATTTTATGCGTTAGAAAAAAAATTACAAACAAAGTAAGGCCAAACAAAAATAAGGAAAATGTCTGCAAAACATACACAGACTTAGGGCTGAAGTATTGATATAGTAAAAGAGTTTACAATTAAATAAGAAAATAACTAACACCCTAGTGGACTGGGGGATGTTTTGTTAATTATACATAAGGTCGCCGTGAGTCAGAGCCGACGTAACAGCAACCAACAAGTGGAAAAGAATGCAATGAGCAAGCAATTCTTAAAAGAAAAGTCCAAATGCCAAAGGAATGTACGAGAAAACTGCTCAATCAACCTCATTAATCAACATAAAACATATAATTTATCCCTACAACACTGGCACAGCTTAAAATGAGCACTCAAACCAAATGTTGGTGACTGTATGGCAAAACGAGAATTCTTATACATTTGCTGTAGGAGACTAACTTGGTAAAAAAAAAAAAAAATTCTAGGGAGACATTTGGTAATATAATTTAAAAATGTTAAAAACATTTATTTCTATAAGAATTTCTTCTAAGGAAAGTATAAAATGGGTGTTCTCCATTTTAGGAATTTTTAATGTGAAACAAAGTGTGCAGAATATATATAAACACAAGGTTGCACATTTCAGTATTGCGTGGAAGAGGTAATAACTGACATTTATTGCGTGCTTATTTTGTGCCCCTGTTCTAAGCTGTTTCCATGGACTTATTATCCCACACACACAAAAACCTTTGAGGTGGTGCTTTTATTATCATGATTTTTGTTTTCAGCTAAGGAAAATGAGGCTTAGCAAGGGAGTAACTTACTCAAGGTTCATACCACTAGTAAGTATTAGAGTCAGGATTTCACTCTCAGTCCTTCGACTCTTGATCCCAGAGTGTTGATCACGGAGGCTGCATAGGCTCTTCCCATTAACGTTGGTGAATACTGGAAATGATCCAAATGTTCTACCATGGGAATACGGCAAATTTGCAATGTGAAATATCAGTGATAGAACAGTATTCATCAACATGGGAAATGAACCCTGTAATCACTTAGCCAAAAAAGCAAACTAGCAAAAAGATATGCAGTGTGATACAGTTTTGGTAGAATTTGAATCATGTCAATTTGAAATACTACAATTTGAGGTAAAAACAAAATTTCACTCTATATGCAAAATTTGAAATAATCAAAGTCACTCCAAATTAGAAATGGATTTTTAAGCCTGCAGGCCCAGCCGATTGTAAATGGGAAGTTAAGAATTCAAATGATATGTTACATCAGGCAAATCTGTTACAAAAGGTATCTTTAAAGTGCTAAAAAGCAAAGACGTCTCTTAGATGGCTAAGAAGTGCCTGACCCAAGCCATGATCTTTTCAGTTGTCTCATATGCATGTGAAAGCTAGACAATGAGTAAGGAAGACCAAAGAAGAATTGATGCACTTGAATTGTGGTGTTGACAAAGAATATTGAATATACCGTGGCCTGCCAGGAGAGGCAACGAATCAGCCTTACAAGAAATACAACCTTAGAAGCTAGAATGACAAGACTTCATCTTGCTTACTTTGGACATGTCATTAGGAAAGACCAATCACGAGAAATGGACATCATGTTTGGTAAAGCAGAAGGTCGGTGAAAATAAGGAAAACTCTTGATGAAATGAATTGACACAGTGGCTGCAATAATGGGCTGAAACATCAAAGACTGTGAGGATGGCTCAGGACTGGGCAATTTTCATTCTGTTATACATTAGATCATCATGAATCGGAGCTAACTTGACGGCAACTGGTAATAATTATGATGTGGTCCTGTTATTTTAACTAATAAGCAGGACCCTGGCTTATGAAATAGAAAGGTCCATTAGAGTTCCAGATTGTCTCTTTGGTTTTTCTCATGCTGTTATTTTTGCATTCACTATTGCCATAATTTAAAATATTTTTTATTCTCCAAGCACTGACAAGCTAAAAATGTACCCCCAAACAATAAATTTGAAATGGGAGTTTGCTCTAATAAAAGTTGTGAAGACAGTCTAAAATCTGCCATACTTTGCCTGACACATGGTTCACTCAGCAGAGAAGATATCAGAAATAATGTTGAGGAAAGTCAAAGCATCCTCAAACAGGTTCACCTTTAACCTTACAAAATACGTCAAAAATGGGGAAAAATGGAAAAAGTGCTGGGAATACAATGTCAAGATCGCAACATCACTATTTACAGTGGATATAGATTTATCCTCCTAGCATTTATTCTCATGGGAAAATTAATTTTGAATTTGCAAGACTTGAACTACGGGAGGAATTCAGTATTGCATTCCTTGCTCAGAATACAATTGTATCCTACAAACATAGGGAAAATTCTGGTAGGACACGTGCCAAAATTTTGGGTGGTGGGATTCTAGGTGATTATTTGTATTTGTGTTGTCCAAGTTTCCTGTTTTAAAAACATGTGACTTATGTGAAGAGGGGGAAAAAAATCCTTATTTTTGAAAAGCAGATTGTGTATAGAGGTGCAGTTCCATCTAGTGATGGACTCAAGAGAAAGGAAGAAGATTCTAACACGGATGAAGTATTACGATGTTCCAGGCACTGGGCTAACCACTCTACATACCTTGTGCCATTATAATTTCATCCCTCCCTTAGAGATCAGCATTACTATCTTCATTTCTCAGATAAAGACAGAGAGATTCAAAGGGTTAAAATTGCCTAGCTCTGTCAACAGCCAGAGAGAGGCAGGATTTGGACACATGCCTGTCATTAAAGCTGGAATGGACCATGAAAATAAACATGTGGTTCCAGTCCATTTTGTTGTTGTTAGCTGTCATCGAGATGACTCCAACTCACAGTGACCTTATGTACAACAGAACAAAACATTGCCTGATCCTGCATCATCCTCACAATTGCTAGCATGTCTGAGTCCATCCTTGTAGCTATTGTGTCATTGCATCTCACCGAGAGTCTCCCACCCTCATTGGCCCTCTACTTCACCCAACACGATGTCTTCCTTCAGGGATTGACCCCTCCTGATGACATGGCCAAAGCATGAGAGTTGGACAATTTCTGTTGTGATCCATAGGGTTTTCATTGGCTAATTTTCTGATGTAGATAGCTAGGCCTTTCTTCCTAGTCTACCTTAGTCTGGACTAAGGTGGCCCTGCTGGTATTTGAAATACCAGTAGCATAGCTTCCAGTATCACAGCATTTCCAAAGCCACCACAGTATGACAAACCAACAGATGGGTGGTAGACTACATTTTACAGATGAGGAAAATGAAACAAAGACGTTGCATGGTCCTCAAGTGAATGGCTAGCAAACAGTCTATATATGCAGTGTCCTTTTCATCTCATCCGGATATGGAAGAAAAGCCTCCTGGCTTGGGAACCCAGGGGGTCTCCAGGATTGAGTGGCCCTAACAGTCAGCTTGCTTGGAACTACCCCACTCCAGTTTAGAGGTTGTAACATTTGCTAATTATTTTCTTTTCTCTTTTTGTGTAGTTCACCATGAATGCAAGTGAGTTCCGCAAAAGAGGCAAAGAGATGGTGGACTATGTGGCCGACTACATAGAAGGCATCGAGAAACGCCAGGTCTACCCGGATGTGGAGCCCGGCTACCTGCGCCCCCTGCTCCCCGCCACTGCCCCCCAGGAGCCAGAAAGCTTTCAGGACATCATGACTGATGTTGAGAAGATCATCATGCCAGGGGTGAGTCTGCACCTGGGAGGAAAAGGAAATCTAAGGCTACATTAGAGGTCAGAGAAGGGGAGGGCTGGTGTTATTTAGCACCTACAGGGTGTCAGGCAATTTACATTGATTATCTCACCAAATACAACAATCCTGTCGGGGAATATTTTTTATCATTTCTATTTTATAGCTGGAGCCCTGGTAGTGCAGTGGTTGAGAGCTCAGCTGCTAACCAAAAGGTTGGCAGTTTGAATCCGTCAGCCGCTCCTTGGAAGCCTTATGGGGCAGTTCTACTCTGTCCTATAAGGTCGCTGTGGGTCCGAATTGACTCCATGGCAATGGGTTTTGTTGTTGTTCTTGTTGTTTAATCTTATAGCTGAGGGAATTGAGGCTCAGAGAGGTTAAGTGATTTGATTAAGGTCACACAGCTACTATGTGATGCCAGGACTCAAACCCAGATGGTCTGGACTCCCAGGACGGTGGGTGCCCTCTTCCTCGAAGCTCCTGCTGCTGAGACTCCCTGGTACACAAAGTGAATTGTCATGTGATGGTCAGAGGAAATCATCCACTGATGGCTGGTTTCAAGTAAACTAATCTCTCAAAATTAAGCACACTGTTACCATTCTGGAGCTCTGGTTGTGTGGCAGTTAAGAGCTCGGCTGTTAACCAAAAGGTCGGCAGTTTGAATCTACCAGTGCTTCTTGGAAAGCCTATGGGGCAGTTCTACTCTGTCCTATAGGGTCACTATGAGTCAGAATCAACTCACAGGCAAGGGATAAAAATAGCCCATTGCCATCAAGTCAATTTCCACTCATAGCGACCCTATAGGACCGAGCAGAACTGCCCTATAGGGTTTCCAAGGCTGTAATATTTATGGAAGCAGACTGCCACATCTTTCTCCTGCAGAGCAGCTGGTGGGTTTGAACCACTGACCTTCCGGTTAACAGTGGAGCGCTTTAACCACTGTGCCACTAGGACTCCTTCTTCCTGTGTATAGCGAAGGGTAAATATCACGTACTGAAGACATATTTTAGTTCTTGTATTTGAGAATCGGCAACGTGGTATTCGTTCTCCCTGGAGGCTGACCTTTGGCATGGTCTCATGTGGCGCAGACAGAGATAAGGTCTGCCATCCCTGATGCTCACCCCACATAAAGCTTCACAACAGCTTTATGCTTCCACAGTAAGATTTTCCCTGCTAAGGAATTCTCCTAAAACCATATCCTCAGAGCGTGTACTCTGAGTGGCTCTGTGGACCGGCTGGCCTGACTGTTTTTGTTGATAGACTAAGCCCACTTATAAGGACTGTCAGAGCTGTCATCAAAGGCAGTTCATTCAGTTTTGGCCAACAACGTGAAAAGTTCCGACCCAGCATTATGCCAAAAATTGGCATATTGCTTTGGTCACAGGAAACTTCTGTGACTGGTGAGGCCCGCAAGCAGCAGCTTGGGCCTTTCAGGGCAGGGGGATCTTGGGTCACCAAGTCCCACTCTCTCATTTTCAGACAGAACGCTTAGGCCCTGAGAGGGCACAGAATCTGACCAAGATCACAGGGCCTCGGTTCTTAAACACCAGGCTGCCTCTCCCAGAGCCATTGCACAGATTTCATCCTTCTAGGAGATTTCCACTTGGGCTTTGAGTGAAGCACAAGATGCTTAATCTTTCATAGAGATTGTGCAAATACACCAAAGCTTTCAGCATAAAACCCTTCCAGGGCAGAGGCGGCTAGGGGATCTGTGAGACATGGAGTTGGACTCCTCCACTCCGCGCCCAGCCCGCTCCGCCTTCCAGAGTCTGTGTCCAGGGCCTGGCTCCTCCTCTCGCACCTGTGCCCTGCGTCACTGCGGAGAAGGGCTGGGGACATGCGGGCAGGCGTGGCATGCCCCGTCTGGGGCTAAACCCTGTCTTCTCCAGCAGAGACTGAGAGTAAAGAGAGTTGACTGGGAGCCCGTGTTAGAAGCAGAGATGGCAGGGGTTCAGATCTGAGGAAGGGGCCTCTGATACCCCAAGGAAGCCCTAGCGGCCCCACTCCTCTCTCACACTCACCAGGCCTTCGACTCCTTCCTCTCTCTGTCTCCTCCTGGCACCTAGCATGGCTGCCTGAGCTCAGACTTCAGCTTCCTTCTCAGAGTCCTCCTGGATGCCATCTCTCCCGCCTCCCTCTAACCCTCTACACTCCCCCAGTGTGGTTTTTCAGTAAAACTAGTGTGAGTTCATCACTTTCATGCTCAGAAATCCTCAGTGGCTCCCTGCAAGCCCCGGGTTATCGAAGGTCGTTAATAGTCTGATTTCAGCATCACACACACTTTGCAGCTTCCTCTCCTGGCCTTCTCCCAGCGCTGCCCACACGGGCACTTCTGTGAGCTTTCCTCCTGTGCCCAGTATGAACCTCTGACTGATGGGAATAGTTGCAGTTTGTTGAAAGCTTCTAGAGCCCCTGACTAAATATTAGGTATTATGCATACTCTCATTTAATGCTTATGATAACCTCACAAGATACCCATTTTGACAGATGAGAAAACTGGTTCAAAGGAGAAGCCAGCTTGCCTCATTGTTGCTAATTGGGATCTAGTCCCAGGTCTCTCTGATATAACACCCTTGCTCTTAACCGTATACATACTACCTCCTAATGTGACTTACCCCTGTTCAATGTTTGGGAAAATCCTTCTTATACCTCCAAGTCACCTCCCCATGGACTTCTGACAGCCCAGGCAGAAGTAGCTCCTCTTTTTTCCCTCCCCTCCTGGGCATAGTGCATACTGCCCCAAGTTGTGAGTGATCCCTCACGTGCCTGTCTCCCCAGGACCGTGCCCAATGCCTGGCACAGAGCAAGTATTTCTTGAATCAAAGGATGAAAGAGAGGCAAGATGGTGGCATAGCTGGTCACACCTTCACATCCTCCTGCAGCAATATCAGAAAAAATAACAAAGAATCGATGCAATCAAAGATCTTGGAACTCTGGATAGCAACCGAAGGGTTGGCAAATCAAAGGGAATGCCGACTCAAGGGGAAAGTAGAATACACATGGTGGGAAAGCAGAGGTTAGAGGACCATCCTCACCCAACTTATCAGGCAGGCTCAACGTGGCCATCTTGAGATGGTGGCAGATAGCAACCCCAAGTAAGGGATGCAGGGAGGTAGCAATGTGGAGAACACAGAATGAGACAGAGAGATTGAGAAAATGTTCCTGGAACAGAGCAGCAATGTGGGCAGTGCATGTACCGGGACTAGGCAGGCCTGAGAGAGAGTAGCACTTGGGCATAGCATCACGTTGGGCCCCAGGAACCTCAGGGAGAGAGTGGTGTGGACTAAAATCAGGAATTCCCAGGCAAGGAGCAAGAAGGCTAGAATTACAGCCACTGGGGAGGGGCACAGAGAAAGCTTAACAGTGTGGGTTCATGCTCCCCTATCCTGGGAGAGTACAACAAAGGGAAATCACTGGGAATTGGTCTCATAATCACACGTCATCCAGGAAGCCCATCTGTTGGAAGCAGTGGGAGAAAGCTCACCATGAAGCCGTCCACTGGCAGCTAGCCTGGCCATCTACAGTGGAAGCTGCCCATTGGCCAAACTTCCCACCGGGAGCCAGCTAGCCTGCGGCAGGAACCCCACCTGGGTGCTCATAGCAGAAACACCACACAAGTGACCCATGCACAGCTTGGCCCATCCCCTGAGGTACACCTGCCTCAACCTAATGCTACAGATATGCCCATCCAAGCTTAACGCCACAGGCACACCCACTCCACACCAACACCAGAAGTGCCTTGACCAGCCTGATGCCACAGGTGCAACACACCCCTGGTCTGACACCACAGGTGTGCCCTGCTCCTGTCTCAACACAGGAAGCACACCACGCCAGCTGGATGTTCCAAAGTCAGAAACAACTCTCCTGGGAAACACAACAGGAAAAACTCTGCCTCTACCCCTTCCAGCACAACAGAGAAAAGTCTAGGAAACAACTAGCAGTTGCCTGGCAGCTCACCCAGGGCTCAACATAGGACACAGTACATGAAAAGGAAACCCAGACACAAACAGGTGAGGTTGACATAGCATGGGCCAAGACACCTGAGCAAACTCACCTGGGAGCAAACTCACCTGGGAGCAAACTCACAGTGTGGCTAGGCAACTATGGCTAGGACAGGAGTTCCTGTGAACTCCAGAAAGAAGCAACAAGGAAGACGAGCAATCTAAAGAGAAGGAGAAGAAGCTAATTTCCTGATGCAGCAAAACAAAAATAAATAAATACATAAATAAGCAAGGAAAACTTAATGTCTCGAATACAACAGACAATTACAGAGCATATGAAGAGACAGAAAAGAATGGCTCATGCAAACAACCTAATCAAGAGGACAGACATTATCTCTGAGGAAGGGCAGATAATGGAATTACCCAACAGTGATTTTCAAAGCATTACTATCAAGTATGCTCAAGAGCCTCCAAGCGTCTGTCAGTTTGTCATACCGTGGGGGCTTGCGTGTTGCTGTGATGCCGGAAGCTATGCCACTGGTATTCGAATACCAGCAGGGTCACCCATGGAGGACAGGTTTCAGCTGAGCTTCCAGACTAAGACAGACTAGGAGAAAGGACCTGAAGGTCTACCTCTGAAAAGAATTAGCCAGTGAAAACCTTATGAATAGCGGCGGAACATTGTCTGATACAGTGCCAAAAGATGAGCCCCTCAGGTTAGAAGGCACTCAAAAGATGACTGGGGAAGAGCTGCCTCCTCAAAGCAGAGTCAACCTTATTGACATGGATAGAGTCAAGCTTTTGGGACCTTCATTTGCTGATGTGGCATGACTCAAAATGAGAATAAACAGCTGCAAACATCCATTAATAATCAGAACATGAAATATATGAAGTATGAATCTAGGAAAATTGGAAAACCAACCAAACCAAACCCATTGCCATCAAGTCGATTCCGACTCATAGTGACCCTATAGGACAGAGTAGAACTGCCACATAGGGTTTCCAAGGAGCACCTGGTGGATTCGAACTTCCGACCTTTTGGTTATCAGCCGTAGCTCTTAACCACTATGCTACCAGGGTTTGGAAGTCATCAAAAATGAAATGGAACACATAAACATCAATATCCGAGGCAATAGTGACCTGAAATGGACTGGTATTGGCCATTTTGAATCTTGCAGTCATATGGTCTACCATGCCGGGAATAACAACTTGAAGAGGAATGGTGCTGCATTCATGGTCAAAAATAACATTCCAAGATCTATCCTGAAGTACAATGCTATCAGTGATAGGATAATATCCATAGGGCTACAAGGGAGACCAGTTAATACAACTGTTATTCAAACTTACCCACCAACCACTAAGGCCAAAGATGAAGAAATTGAAGACTTTTACCAACTTCTGCAGTCTGAAATTGATTGAACATGTAATCAGGATGCATTGATAATTACTGGTGATTAGAATGCGAAAGTTGGAGACAAAGAAGAAGGACTGATAGTTGGAAAATATGGCCTTGGTGATAGAAACAATGACACAGATTGAATGAAAGCATTTTGCAAGAGCAACGACTTCTTCATTGCAAATACGTTTCTTCACCAACATAAACAGTGACTATACACGTGGACCTCACCAGACAGAATACACAGGAATCAAATTGATTACATCTGTGGAAAGAGATGATGGGGAAGCTCAGTATCATCTGTTAGAACAACATCAGGGGATAACTGCAGAACAGACCATCAATTGCTCACATGCAAGTTCCAGCTGAAGCTGAAGAAAATTAGAACAAATCCACAAGGGCCAAAGTATGACCTTAAGTATAACTCACCTGAATTTAGAGACCATCTTAAGAATAGATTTGACAAGCTTAACACTAATGACTGAAGACCAGACGAGTTGTGGAAATGACATCAAGGACATCATACATGAAGAAAGGAAGAGGTCGTTAAAAAGACAGGAAAGAAAGAAAAGACCAAACTGGATGTCAGAAGAGACTCTGAAACTTGTTCTTGAACATTGAGTAGCTAAAGCAAAAAGAAGAAATGTTGAAGTAAAAGAACTGAAGATTTCAAAGGGCGGCTCGAGAAAACAAAGGAAACTATTATAATGATATCTGCAAAGACCTGGAGTTAGAAAACCCAAAGAGAAGAACAGGCTCAGCATTTCTCAAACTGAAAGAAATGAAGAAAAAATTCAAGCCTTGAGCTGTAATACTGAAGGATTCTATGCAGAAAATATTACATGACACAGGAAGCATCAAAAGAAGATGGAAGGAATACACAGAGTCACTGTACCAAAAGAAATGGTTGATTTCAGCCATTTCAGGAGGTAGCATATGATTAGGAACTGATGATACAGAAGGAAGAGGTCCAAGCTGCAGTGAAAGCACTGGCGAAAAACAAGGCTCAAGGAATTGACAAAATACCAATTGAGATGCTTCAACAAACAGATGCAGTGCTGGAAGTGCCCACTTGTCTATGCCAAGAAATTTCTGGCCAGCTGATTGGAAGAGATCCATATTTATGCCTATTCCAAAGAAAGGTAAGCCAAACAAATGCAGAAATTATCGAACAATATCATTAATATCATATGCAAGTAAAATCTTGCTGAAGATAATTCAAAAGCAGCTGCAGCATTATATCAACAGGAAACTGCTAGAAATTCAAGCCGGATTCAGAAGAGAATGTGGAATCAGGGCTATCACTGCTGATGTCAGATGGATCCTGGCTGAAAGAAGAGAATACCAGAAAGATGTTTACCTGTGTTTTATTGACTATGCAAAGGCTTTTAACTGTGTGGATCATAAAAAATTATGGATAACATTGTGAAGAATGAGATTTCCAGAACACTTAATTGTGCTCTTGAGGAACCTGGACATAGATCAAGAGGTGGTCGTTTGAACAGAACAAGGGTGTACTCTGTGGTTTAAAGTTAGGAAAGGTGTGCCTCAGGATTATATCCTTTCACCATACTTATTCAATCTGTATGCTAAGCAAATAATCTGAGAGACTGGACTATATGAAGAAGAATAGGGCATCAGGATTGGAGGAAGACTCATTAAAAACCTGTGATATGCAGATGACACAACCTTGCTTGCTGAAAGTGAAGAGGAATTTAAGCACTTACTCATGAAGATCAAAGACCATAGTCTTCAGTATGGATTATACCTCAACATAAAGAAAACAAAAATCTTCACAACTGGGCCAATAAGCAACATCATGATAAATGGAGAAAAGATTGAAGTTGTCAAGGATTTCATTTTACTTGGATCCACAATCAATATCCATGGAAGCAGCAGTCAAGAAATCAAATGACTCATTGCACTGGCCAAATCTGCTACAAAAGACCTCTTTAAAGTGTTAAAGAGCAAAGGCTATGGTGTTCCTGACCCAGCCATGGTTTTTTCAACTGCCTTCTATATATGGGAAAGCTGAACAATGAATAGGGAAGACGGAAGAACTGACACCTTTGAATTATGGTGTTAGAAAAGAATATTGAATATACCATGGACTGCCAAAAGAATGAACGAATCTGTCTTGGAAGAAGTACAATCAGAATGCTCCTTAGAAGCAAGGATGGTGAGACTAAGTCTCACATACTTTGGACATATTATCAAGAGGGATCAGTTCCTGGAGATGGACATCATGTTTGGTAAAGTCAAGGGTCAGAGAAAAAGAAGATGACCCTCAACAAGATGGATTGACACGGTTGTTGCAACAATGGGCTCAAGCATAACAATTGTAAGGATGGCCCAGGACCCAACAGTGTCTCATTCTGTTGTACATAGGGTTGCTATGAGTCAGAACCAACTTGATGGCACCTAACAACAACAACATGCTGAAGAGATAAAGGAAAAATAGAAAAATATCTAAAGGAAATCATGAGAAGAAAACAAGAATTTCAATAAAGAGATAGAAATCTTAAAAAAAAATTAGAGGAGGTGGAGCCAATGTGGCACTACAGACGGAAGCATCATGAAGTCCCTCTGCAGTACAGACCCGAAAAACTAAGTAAAACAGATACAAATGTCAATCCTGGAACTCTAAGTACCAAATGAAGGAATAAAGAACTTGATCAAACACCGAACGGAATAAGCCTTCGGTTAGAGAACCAACAACATCAGACAACAACCTGAATCTAGCACATAAGACAACATCAGCCAAATACCAACCTAGATAATGAACTCTCAAGGATAAAACAGAACTAAAAAATTTACAACAGGGCACCAGAGACGTAAATCTGTAAATGACAATGTCAGAACAATAAAAGAGGGAATGAACGGTGAAGATATAGAACTTTCAAATGGAGAGGAAGTCAAGGTGTTATCAAGTAATAAGAGACTAGTCTAAACTTAGGAAGATAAGGGTAAATTTCAAGGTAACCACAAAGAAAATTAACAAATGTACTCATCAAAATAAAGAAGAAAAACATGAAGTCTCAGTAAACACAAAATCAAAAAATATGAATGAAACAAAAAAATACACTAACTAAAGGAACTCAGCACAGAAGAGTAAGAGGAAATAAGAAAACTTCAGGACCACAAAAGGAAAAAAAAAAGCACTACAAAATGACAGCAACAAACACACACCTATCAATAATCACACAGAACATAAATGGCATAAATGCACCCATAAAGTGACAGAATGGATTAAAAAACAGAACCCTTTAATACGCTGACTACAAGAGACTCACCTTAGAAACAAAGACAAATTTATTAAAAATGAAAGGATGGAAAAAAAAAAATATACCAAGAAAACAATTACCAAAAAAGAGCAGGAGTGGCAATACTAATCTCAGATAAAAACAGGCTTTAAAACAAAATCCTCCATAAAAGACAAAGAAGGGCATTATTTAATGATTAGAGGGACAATCCACCATGAAGACATAACCATAATAAATATCTATGCACCCAATGACATGGCTCCAAAATAGTAACAAACTTGAACAGCAATGAAAAGAGAAATTGACAGTTCCAGAAAGGACAGAACATCTAGAAAGAAGCTCAACAAAGATACAGAAGATCTAAAGGCCACAATCAACCAACATGAACTCATAGACATATATAGAACACTCCACCCAACAGCAGCAAAGTACACATTCTTTTCTGAAGCACATGGAACATCTCCAGAATAGATCACACCTTAGGCTACAAAGCAACACTCAACAAAATACAAAACATTGAGATAATACAAAGTATCTTCTCTGATCACAGCGCCATCAAAGTAGAAATTAATAACAGGAAGAACAAGGGAAAAAAATCAAACACATGGAAACTGAATAACACCCTGCTTAAAAACCACTGGGTAACAGAAGAAATCAAAGATGGACTCAAAAAATTCCTAGAATCAAATGAGAATGAAAACACATCATACCAAAACCTTTGCGACACAGCAAAGGCAGGGCTCAGAGGTCAATTTATAGCAATAGATGCACACATCAAAAAAGAAAAAAGGGACAAATCCAGAACATTAGCTACACGACTTGAACAAATAGAAAGATTACAGCAAAAGAAGCCCACAGCCACCAGAAGAAAGGAAATAATAAAGATCAGAGCAGAAATAAATGAAATAGAGAATTAAAAACAATAGAAAGAATCAACAAAACCAAAAGCTGGTTCTTTGAAAGGATCAACAAAATCAACAAATCACTGGACACCACAAAAAGAGAAAATTACAGACCAATATCTTTCATGAATACAGACTCAAAAATTCTCAACAAACTTCTAGCCAATAGAATTCAGCATCATATAAAAAAATAATAATACTCCACAGCCAAGTGGGATTCTACCACGTATACAAGGATGGTTCAACATTAGAAAATCAATCAATGTAATCCACCACCTAAATAAAAGAATCACATGATCATCTTAATAACACAGAGAAGGCATTTCACAAAGTTCAGCACCCATTTCTGATAAAAAACTCTCAATAAAATAGGTATAGAAGGGAAATTTCTCAACATAATAAAGGACATCTATGAAAAACCAATGGCCAACATCATTCTTAATGGAGAGAGGCTGAAAGCATTCCCCTTGAGAACAGGAACAAGACAAGGATGCCCTTTATTACCACTCTTACTTAACATTGTGCTGGAAGTCCTAGCTAGAGCAATAAGGCAAGAAAAAGAAATAAAGGGCATCCAAATTGGTAATGAAGAAGTTAAACTGTCCCTATTTGTGGATGATATGATACTATACATAGAAAACCCAAAAGACTCCACAAGAAAACTACTGAAACTAATAGAAAGATTCAGCAGAGTAGCAGGATACAAGATTAACATACAAAAATCTGTTGGATTCCTATACGCCAATAGAGAATGATGAAAACAATACCATTTATAATAGCCCCTAAAAAAATAAAATATTTAGGAATAAATCTAACCAGGGATGTAA
>NW_004444171.1:1333552-1379961 GCF_000243295.1 Trichechus manatus latirostris | reverse complement strand
AAAAATGAAACAGGACCCATACCTCACACGATACACAAAAACTAATTCAAAATGGATCAAAGACCTAAATATAAAGCCTAAAACTATAAAGTTCATAGAAGAAAAAATAGAATCAACACTAGAGGCCCTAATACATGGCATTAACAGGATACAAACCATAACCAACAACACACAAACTCCACAAGATAAGCTAGATGTCATGGTTTGAATTATGTCCCCCAAAAAATGTTAGAACAATTTGGCTAGGCCATGATTCCCAGAATTGTGTGGTTGTCCTCCATCTTGTGATTGTAATTTTATGTTAAAGAGGATTAGAGTGGAATTGTAACACCACCCTTACTCAGGTCACATCCCTGATCCAATGTAAAGGGAGTTTCCCTGCGGTGTGGCCTGCACCACCTTTTATCTCTTGTAAGAGATAAAAGGAAAGGGAAGCAAGCAGAGAATGGGGGACCTCATACCATCAAGAAAGCAGTGCTGGGAGCAGAGCATGTCCTTTGGACCAGCGCCCCTGCGCAGAGAAGCTCCTAGTCTGGGGGAACACTGAAGAGAAGGCCGACAGAGAGAAAAAGCCTTCCCCTGGAGCTGATGCCCTGAAGTTGGACTTTTAGCCTACTTTGACTGTGAGGATATAAACTTCTCTTCGTTAAAACCATCCACTTGTGGTATTTCTGTTATAGCAGTACTAGATGATTAAGACACTAGATAACTGGGATCTTCTAAAAATTAAACACTTATGCTCATCAAAAGACTTCACCAAAAGAGTAAAAAGAGAACCTAGAGACTGGGAAAAAAATTTTTTGGAAATTACAAGTCAGACAAAGGTCTAATCTCTAAAATCTACAAGAAAATCCAGCATCTCTACAACAAAAAGACAAATAATCCAATTAAAAAGTGGGCAAAGGAAACGAACAGACATTTCACCAAAGAAGACATTCAAGCGGCCAACAGACACATGAGGAAATATTCACAATCACTAGCCATTAGAGAAATGCAAATTAAAAGCACAATGACATACCATGCAAAAAGAAACAATCTTTGATAGTTACCAGGGATGGGTTTGGGGGAATACTAAATAGACAATAGATAAGTGGTAATTTTGGTGAAGGGTAAGATAGTACACAATACTGGGGAAGCCAGCACAACTAGTAAAAGGCAAAGTTATGGAAGCTCCGTAGACACATCCAAACTCCCTGAGGGACCTAACTGCTGGGCGGAGGCCTGTGGGGACTATGGTCTTAGGGAACATCTAGGGCAATTGGCATAACATAGTTTATATAGATAATGTTCTAAATTCTACCTTGGTGAGTAGTGTCTGGGGTCTTAAAACCCTGTGAGCAGCCATCTAAGATACTCCACTGGTCTCACCCCTTCAGGAGCAAGGAAGAATGAAGAAAACAAGATAAAAGGGAAACATTAGTCCAAAGGACTAATGGACCACAACTACCGTGGCCTCCACCAGATTGAGTCCAGTACAGCTAGATGGTGCCTGGCTACCACCACTGAGTGCTCTGACAGGGATCACAACAGAGGGTCCCGGACAGAGCTGGAGAAAATGTAGAACAAAATTCTAACTCACAAAAAAAGACCAGACTTACTGGCCTGACAGAGACTGGGAAACCCCAAAAGTATGGTCCCCAGACACCCTTTTTGCTCAGTAATGAAGTCACTCCCGAGGTTCACCTTTCAGCCAGGGATTAGACAGCCCCATGAAACAAAACGAGACTAATGTGGCACAACAGCCCAGGGACAAGGACTAGAAGGCAAGAGGGGACAGGAAAGCTGGTAATAGGGAATCCAGTGTCAAGAAGGGAGAGTGTTGACATGTGTGGGGTTGTTAACCAATGTCATAAAACAATATGTGTACTAACTGTTTAATGAGAAACTACTGCTCTGTAAACCTTCATCTAAAGTACAATAAAAAAAAATTAAAACAAAAAAAAATGGGTGTTATCAGAAAAAGAAATGATTGGATCTGCCCCAGACTGTGTGAATATGACTAATGTTGGTAGAACAAATCCATGGCCACTAGGGATTCTGAGATAGGCATGGTGAACATTAGAGCTGGAAGAAATCCTAGATTCCATCATGCATTTACTTAAGAGTTACCTGGAGCCCCGAGCTGTCGTCAGTCACCTAAGGTGACTCAGACAAACTGAGTAGCTGCCGGACCTGCAGTCCAGGTGACTGCTAAGGCCCCTGAAGTCTATGTGCACTGGATGGAAATGGTGGAAAGAGAAGAGAAGGACCGGGAAATGTCTCTTGGACTCCACTAAGCGGTCACAAACCCCAGATGGAGTCTGCAGTGGGATGGTGATGAGGGTTTTAGGGCTTTATTCTCTTCTCACATGACAGGCACATAAATGGCAAGAACAAAGTATAGAAGCAAAAATGGGTTACATACCTCCATTCCCTCTCCTCCCCGATCTCCCAAACGCTGAGATGCTTCCGGCTGACCCCTGGGTACCACTCCTAGGTCTTCCCACACTCCCATTCCCTGCACAGATGTGCTCCCTGCTCTTCCTGCACCCATGCACCCCTGTACCCACCCCTCAGCTCCTCCTGACTCACCCTGGTGCAGCCCCCCTGGCTCCCGGCACCCTATGTGCTCGGATGTACAGACTTCACAGTGCTCTAACACCGTGGGTCCCCTCCCTGGTTCACCTGGAGCTCCTTGGGGGCAGGGACCAGGTCAGACTGTATTCAGCTATCCTCAGTGCCTAACCCCGGCTTAGCACAGTCTAGGTGTTCACTACAGTCTGCTGACCTGGGCTGGAGAACGGGAAGTGGTGGGGGCAGAAGGGCAGAAGGGACAAGGGGGAACAGAAGCCTGAAGAGATAGAAGAGGTGGAAGATGCCAGGCATGGTACTGAGGTGTGCTTAGTAAGGAAGTGGGGAGAAGACCAGCCTGTGAGTTTGGAACCTGGCTGAAGAGACCTCAAAAACCAGGCCAAAGAGATGGGGGCCTCCAGGATGGAACTTTCCCTGACAAAGGCACCCAGCAAGAATTTAAAACTCACTGTTGTTTTAGAGACTTCAATTTTTATGGCTACTTTGTACTTAAGAAGCCCTGGAGGAGGAGGAGTTAAGAGCTTGGCTGCTAACCAAAAGGTCGACAGTTCGAATCCACCAGCAGTTCCTTGGAAACCCTGTGGGGCAGTTCTACTCTGTCCTATAGGGTCACTGCGGGTGGGAATCGACTTGACGGCAACGTGTTTTTTTTTTTTTTTTTTCTATTTAGAGCAAACAATAATGATCTTCCACTTTATTTGGGAGATACAAGTTTTCCTTCTTAGCCAACAAATATGTTAAAATAAGCAAAAAAGGGAGTCGGTTTAAAGGAGTGACTGAACAGGTGCTATTAGGACTGAAGGTACTGGAATGAATGAAATGTAGGAAATGTAGTAATCAAACCAGGCAGCAGGGGCACGACGGTAGCGGGGTCCTGTTCCCGGTAGGGCTAAGTAATCGTCCCATCTCCCCGGCAGGTGACCCACTGGCACAGCCCTCATTTCTTCGCCTACTTCCCCACGGCCAGCTCGTACCCGGCCATGCTCGCGGACATGCTGTGCGGGGCCATCGGCTGCATCGGCTTTTCCTGGGTGAGCTCTGGGGAGATCCGGGGGGTAGGGGCGTTGGGAGCCGGCAGTGGGGCGGGGCGGGGTGGGGCTGTCAAGGGAACACGGCACCTGCTGCCTCCCGCTGCTCACAGGCCATGAGCAACTGGCAGCGTCCCCTGTGGGCAGGAGGACCAATGTTGCAGGAGGAAAGGAGGCTTCAGCCCCGGGAGGAAAGTGCCTTACAAAAGGACAGAAATTTGGAATGAAGGGAAATAGCAGAGAGAAGAGAGTTCTTTCTGAAAAGGTCTCATCTCAGCAACCAAAAGGCAATTCTGCACAGTTTTTGTTTTCTTTGGTAAACTACTTTTAGGAGCAATTTTAGATTTACGGGAAATTTGTGCAGAGTTCCCAGATAACTCCTTTCCCCCTCACATGCTAATTCTCCTATTACTAACCTCTGGCATTTCTGTGATGCATTTGTTACAGTCGATGAAGCAGTGTTGATACACTATCTTAACTACAGCCCATAGGTTACATTAGACAGCAGTGGTTTTTAGAAGCACTTAGGTCCCTGGGTGGGACCAGCCGTTCATGGCTTGCCCGGGGACTCCCAGAACCCAGTTTCCTCAGCTCTCAGTTTAGTGCTTCTTCCATTCATGTGACCATTGGAAGTGTCCACCAGTGAGCCTTTCTAGATCCTTCTATAAATAAACAAATAAATACATACACAAACAAACAGTATTCAAGTAATGAGGCGCAGACGAGTGAGGCTTTATTAGGGTGGTTTCCATCTTCCTTCCAAACCGTTCTCCTGACATGAGTCTTAGTCAAGGAGCACATCTTTGAATCTTATTTCAGACATTTGGGTGGCATCTGAGATTGGTGATTTTAATCTGGGGTTCAGTGGAAGATTAAATCCATGGTGGAAAACAGTGGGGGGAAGAGGACAGTGTCTTCAGGGGCATGCACCTCTCACTTCATGTGACCCAAGTCTGCAGTGAGGAGATGGTGAGAACAAGGGAGCACCATGGCAAGGAAGGGCTGGCACAATTGTGCAAAACCTGGCACAGCCTAACGCCTCACTTCCTTGAGATCTGTCTGGGGTCTGGGAAGGTTGTTCCCTCTGTTCTCCAAGTGAGGAAAGGAAAGGCATAACCTGTGTGTACAGCCCCAGCCCCATTCCAACCTGTGTGGTGCTGTTATCGCCAGCTGGCAGGCCGATCAGGGCAGCTGCCCCCGGGGTTCACTCCTTTGCTCCCTCCCATGACAGGCTGCAAGCCCAGCATGCACAGAGCTGGAGACCGTGATGATGGACTGGCTTGGAAAGATGCTGGAGCTGCCAGAGACTTTCTTAGCTGGCAGCAACGGGGAAGGGGGTGGCGTGATCCAGGTAAGGGGTGTGGGGTGTAAGGTGTGGGGTGGGGGCTGGAGCCGGTCGCATTCTGGGAGCTCCAGAAAGGGACCACTGCTGCAGATGGGAAAAAGAGGCCCCTCGGTTCTTGCTCCCATTTCTTCTGCAAAGTGAGCAAGAATTTTGAGATAGGTAAAGCCAAGCTATTGGGAAAACGGTGGTCTTGGAGTCAGTGGGATCTGGATTTGAGTCCCAGGGCTGCCTCTCACTAGCTATGGGCAGGTCACTCACTTCCCTTGCCCCTATTTATCATAGATGACATAGTGGCTATCACACATCACACAGCAGGTGTGTAGTAATAAAAATAACAACAGCAGCACCTAACTTTTGTTGTCTTCCTCAAGGCTATTGTGCCTAATCACTTTCCAGGCATTGACTCATTTAATTTGCACAACAACACAATGAATGAGGAGCCATTATAATATTTTACAGCTGAGGAAACTGAAGCACAGAACAGTTAAGTAACTTGCCCATTGGTTTCCATTGGTTTGAGGCATTGGGCCCATATCTGCCTGGCTCCACAGCCTACGGTCTTCCCCACCACATGGTGCTACTCTCAGAACCATAAATGGCAGCGGCGACTGTGTTTCAAAAGCTACAAGGTGCTACTTATATGTGGACCAACACTTAACCTAAATATGCTGCTTTTTCTGTGCACTGATGTAATTTATTCTCTTCATTTAACATGTGCCTATTAAGAACAACTATGTGTCAGGGAACAAGGGAATACGCCTGGGGGCACTTCTATTCCACCAAGATCTACAGGACACATGTCACTAGGGTGACATGGACTTCGTGTATTTTTAGTATCTTATCATGGACTGTCTTGAAACCACTATCCTCCCTTACATCAGTTTTCTTGTGTGAAGTATATGCTCATAACATTGGGAAAGCATTATTTACTTTGGGGAAAAAAAAAAAAAAGAATTTCCTTTTCCAGATATTGTCTTTCTCAAAGGCTCTGAGAATTAGTGAAGGCAACTATTATTCTGCCGATTCAACTGATGAGAACATAGGGTTTCGTTGGAAAATGCCTTTTTATAAGATCACGTTGCTGGCATGTCCGAGCTAAACTAGAAAGCAAGTCTTCCAGTTTCCAGTCCTGGGACTTTTAAACCAGACCATGGTTTTTAAAATCCCAGGTATTAATGTTCTATTGCCACTGTAACACATTTCCACTGCTGTAACAAATTTTAGTGGCTTAAAACAACACGCATTTATTATCTTACAGTCCTGTTGGTCAGAAGTCTAACACAGGTGTCACTGATGTTGGCAGGCTACATTCCTTTCTGGAGGCTCTCAGGGAGAATTTGTTTCCCTGCCTTTTTCAGCTTCTAGAGGCTGCCTGCATTCCTTGGCTCGTGGCCCCTTCCTCCATCTTCAGAGTCAACAATGTTACATCTCTCTGACCTTTCTTCCATAGTCATATTGTGATGGGTTGTGTCTCACCAAAAAGATATATTAATGTTCTAATCTCCAGGGACCTGAATGTGAATGCGAACTTGTTTAGAGATAGGGTCATTGCTGTTGTAATGAGTTAAGTTAGCAGGAGGTCATGCTGAACTAGGGTGACCCCTAAAGTATTACTGGTGTCCTTATAAAAAGAGAAGAGACACAGAGAGACACAAAGGGAAGATGGCCATGTGAAGACAGAAGCAGAGATTGGAGTGATACATCTACAAGCCAAGGAATTCCATGGATTTCCAGGAACCACCAAAAGCTAGGAAGAGGCAAGGAAAGAACTTCCCCTAGCCTTCAGAGACAGCACGCCCTGCCAACACCTTGATTTTGGACTTCTAGCCTCCAGAAGTGTGAGACAATAAATTCCTATTCTAAGCCTCTCAATTTGTGATACTTTGTTATGGTCGCCCTAGGAAATGAATATGCACATCTTCCTCTGGCCATAGCTCGGATCTGTTTTCCACTTTTAAAGATCCATATGATGAGATGTGGCTCATCCAAATAATCCAGAATAATCTCCCATCTCAAGATTCTTAACTTAATCACTCTCAAAGTACCTTTTTCCATGTAAGGTAAATATGCACGTGTCTCAGGAATCAGGGCACAGACGTCTTAGAGGGGGGCAGTTATTCTTTTCACTGAAGGAACTCTTTTACCATGTAGATTTCTAGACTCTACCACTAGAGATTGACAGTCAATGGATGGGCCCAGGAATCTGCATTCAGACATGCACCTCAAGTCATTCTGATGCTGAAGTCCTGGGCTACATTTTGATAAATAGATCGTATATGCTATGACTGATGGTGACTTCACTGTGACCGACAGGTCAACGTGGCCAGGCTCAGACAATTCCCTCTGTCAGCTCACCCCTGGGTCATCTCACTGCCCATCATACATAAGTGATTCCAAGTTGGGAGTTGCTGAAAATTAAACTTTAGCTCTGTTGTAAGCAAAGCTTCAGTCTGATGCTATGAACTGGACTTGAACATGGCAACAGCAAGGACTTGTTAGTAAATGCAAAACACGTGTGTAGCTTATAGTTTTTCAGGGCAGCTTTCCTATTGCTCAGGGTTTATGCATCCTGGTCAAGTCCCCTCGGCAAATACCACAAAGATTCAGCCTCACATGTGCCCTTCAAGGCCTTGGAGAGTGAGGCTACTACATCCAGCCCCCCAATCAATGCCCATTCAGCCACATTTTATTTCGGTGAATGTCGGGCAGACTTTCCAAATCATTACTACAGCAGTCCTTCATTCTCCAAAGGACGCTGTTGCATTTTTCTCTGATGAACAGCAAAGCCTGACGGTTGCCAGAGAGAGCAAACAGCAACAGTAGGGGAGGAAAGGAGCACAGTGCTGTGAGGAGGGAAATTTTGTTTTGAATTCTATTTGATTCAATTCTGAAGTGAAGGTGAGCTAACACTTCACAACAGACATGGGCACTTGTGGAGGACTTACTTTTTTTTTATACTTCTATGTATTTTACCAAGATCTACTTTTTTCATATGTCCCATTCACTTTCAACCCTACTATTTGGTAAACCCTACAGGGTCGCTATGAGTCAGAACTGACTCGACGGCACCAAACAACAATTCATCCAAGACTCTGATCTTTCTTTACCTTGGGAAATTTTTCTTCTATTATATCTTAATTGCTGTTTGTAGTTTGCTTCTATTCTGTTTTTTAGGCATTGAATTTTCCACAAGTTGGCTACTTCTTTTCTTTTGTTATTTTCTTTTCTTTTTAAAGTCATTTTCTCCCTACATTCTGGGGGAGTTTCTCATGCTTTTCTATACATCACTGTTTCAATTTTCCACATTACCAATTTAGCTCCTTCAATGTCAGTTTTAGTTCTGCTATTCTATTTAAAGGAGCCTTGGTGCGGAGTGGTTAAGAGCTCAGCTGCTAGCCAAAAGGACAGCGGTTCGAATCCACCAGCTGCCCCTTGGAAACCCTATGGGGCAGTTCTACTCTATCCTGTAGGATCACTATGAGTCGGAATTGACTCAGTGGCAACAGATTTTTTGTTTTATTCCACTTAAAATAATTATTGTCTTCTTTATACTTAGAAAACTGGGTGCTCATTGCAAATAATGGAAAAATACAGGAACATTTTTTGGGTATACTTCCTCCCAGTTTTATTTTTAATACATACATGTGAAAAAATATATATATGCAAACAAATTGGGATAATCCATACAGATTTTCTGTATTTTTTTTATTCACCATTTTATTGTAAACATTTCCTATTGTTTAAATATTCTTTGAGAATATTATTACTACATGACTTTCTATGATGTATCAAAATTTATATAAATAGTATGTGAGATGTTATGTTGTATCAAATTTGTCACTCTTATAAATAATACTACAGAGGACATCCTTTAGGATAAAGGACAATAATCTTCCAAGAAGATTATTAGCTTCCTGGTAGGACACTTGGTTGAGTTCATATTCACCATTCATCTTCTACCAAAAAAATAAAACAAAAATAAGAAGTATTTCTGGGTTACTGGATCTTTCATCTAAAACAATATCCCATTCAATCCTTTTCAGAAGCCCCAATGATTCCTCTAATTTGATACTTCTCAAAGAATCTTAACAACACCCCCCAATCTAAGGTTGTATCTACTATAATAATAGATACCTTTTATTGAACACCTACTATAGGCTGTGTTTTAGCCTATTTTGTATGTTTTATGGTATCACTTTTGATCCTCAGAATATTTGTGACACTTGCATTATCAATAATCTTTTTCATAGATGAGGAAACTGAAGCTCAGAAAGGTAATGTAACTTGCCCAAGGACACAAGCTAATAAAGGCCAAGTTAGCAGGGAAGGAGAGCTGGACTGATGAGTGCTACACCAGCCCATCCGTCACCATTTGCTGGCATTAGAGTGTCCAGAGGTGTGCATGCTACCAGGAGTTAAAATTTTAAATTACCTTTTCCTTAAAGTCAATTCCATTTTCCAAGGGGCAATGGAAGTCCTTGCATTTGGTTAGGAAAAATCCTGGCATTTCTCAGTCCAGGCTTCAACACATCCCCCTTTGGGTCCAAGACACTCAATTTTTGCTGATCGAAAGCAGGCAATTATGTCTGATTTTATGGCAGGAAACCTCACCGTCCCCAGCTGACAGGACTGATTGACTGTAATTTGTGAGGCCCCAAACAGCACCCGGGTTTGGTGCCAGCTCACGGGTCCTGAGCTGGGAGGACGCTGAGCCAGCCCAAGTTATCGATCCCTTCCAGGCTGTAATTACAGCCCGGGGCATCAGCGCAGTGATGGCGCAGGGCAGAGGATCATCAAATGGCAAAGTGTCACTGTGAGGCTGGACAAATGTTGCCTGTGAAAATTGTTTCGTAAGTGAATTGGAAAGCTCTCGTGGAAGAAAAGCCGCTTCTCACAGCGCGTGAAGTGACACTTGAAAAAACAAAAAATGAAAGGACGCGTCTGCCTCAGCATCCCGTTCTCTCCGCATTTCCTTCTGTCTCTCCCACCCCAGCCGGGCTTACCATGGCAACCTTTGTTTGCTTGCAATAAAGCAAAGGTATCATTACTGCTCTCTTAGCACACAGAATAGTTCCCCACCCCACCCCCGCCCTTTCCCTCTGCAAAGATCTGTTTCCAGCAAAGGGGAAAGAAAGCCATTTGACTTCACTCTGGAGTCTGCCAAAACACACAGGCTGCATTGGAGCTACTGAGTTCTGGATGTTCCACTGCCATTTAGACTTTCTCCTTTAAAATCACTTGTTGCTGAAGGAGGAGAATTTTCTTTTAGAACACGGACGGAGTCGACAGGAAAAGCCATAATTAATTGGCATGATGATTCAAAGTCTTTCATTCGGATGTGGCACAGAAGAGAATGAACATGGGTCAGAGTGGGGGGTGGGGGAGGACTATGAGTTCCCAGGCTTTAAATAGAGACTAATTCAGATGGAGAGGCTGCAATCACTGTAAGTGGTGAGTGTGAAGGGTGAGGAGAACCAGGGTGACCCCCATCACCAGAAGCTGTGTCTTTTCAATAAGCTCCACATGTTACATTTTCAACAGATCAACCCATAAAAAACAAACTGTGTTGGGGGTCAGGAGGGAAGCAGTCCCCTGAGAAGAGTAACAGAGTGTAAAATACAGTGCCTGCCTGCAGGGAGCTTGTATTGCCGAGGGATGGCTGATTTAGCTCTGCCAGCCAAGTTATCTTTAACCTGGTCTAAAGCCATGTTTAAAATCATTGCCGATGAAAATATGGCCTGAAGGAAATGCAATGCTCCTTTTAGATGACGAACTAAGAGACTCTGAATGTTTGAGCTCGTGCATTAGAGCTATGGAAACATGAATAAATCTATTTATCTTAAATTTCCCCCCTGCCTCATAAAGATATGAGTTAGGTTAAAAGGAAAAATAAAAGCGGTGAAATCATAAAATAAAAATGGGGTATTGGGATCAATGAAGGGAGAACGAGAATGTTCACAAGAGAGCTTAGCATTTCTATTTAATTATATTCATTGTATATCTCTCTGGAAAGCTCTAAAATCTTATGAATCTATTACGTTCAACAAAAATCTACTTTCTTTTACTGTTCCTTTCCAATGTTACTGCTTGGTCAATTGATGAGTTTCTCCTAGGATTTAGAAAGACTTGGTGATCTTGAGCAGGGAGAAGGGGGGAAATGCTCACAAATGCAGTGAGGTGCATGCTGCAATAGACAGGACAGATGTGGGTTCAATCCTAAACATGCCACTTGTTAGCTGTTGATTTGGGGCAAGTTATTTAACTTCCTGAGCATCCATTTTCTCACTTGACGAAGAAAAAAAAAACAGGATTATTTTGCAAATTGTATGGAATAATATGTTATTATTGCTGTTCGTTGCCTTCAAGTTAGCTCCAATTCAAGGCAACCTTACGTGTAACAGAACAAAATATTGCCCAGTCCTGTGCCATCTTCAAGATTTTTGATTTGTTTGAGTCCATTGTTGTGACTATTATGTCAGCCCATCTCCTGGAGGGTTTCTCTCATTTTTACTGACTCTCTACTTTACCAACCATGATATCCTTTTCTAGTCATTTCTCTGCATGCTTAATCCATATTATTGTTTGCCCATTCCCAGTCTCAAAGGAGTGAATTTTGACCCATTTTTCTAACTGGTTAAAGTATGTGTTGACATCAGTGTTTGAGAGAAATCTTCCAACGCAAACTCTGAGTCTCAAGGAAAATGCATCCCCATTTTATAAGCAAATATAAACCACTCTGCCCAAGTAGTTATGAACATGGAGCTGGCCTTGTACACTGGTGTCCCAGGCCCCAGCTTCCTCCTCTGATGGAGAGGTGGATAGTACCTCCTAGACCGGGGTGTGTGAATTCCATGAGAAAATGTCTGCAAAGTTCATCTCACAATACCCGGTACACAGTGAGTGCTCAGAAATGTTAGCTATCATGGATGCATAAAATATACAAAGTAATGTTAAAATAATGATAAGGGCTAAAATGGCAATCACAGGTGTTCAGTTTTTTTCCCGTGTGAAGAAGAATGAACTTTGCAATTTCAGATTCATCTTTTTTTTAAAAAAATATGGAAACAGTAATATGTCTTCCAAAAGTTTACTGATTCGCTTGCTGTGTTCCAAACTCATGGACCTTTCCCTTGGATTTAGGGAAGTGCCAGTGAAGCCACCCTGGTGGCCCTCCTGGCTGCTCGGACCAAAGTGATGCGACATCTACAGGCAGCATCCCCAGAGCTGACCCAAGCCGCCATTATGGAAAAGCTGGTGGCCTACTCATCTGATCAGGTGAGTGTATTGGGAACGGGTGTTGGCCTGCAGTCTGGCCAAGCCTTCCAGACTGGAATGTTTGGTTTTAAAACAAATCAAATCAAAACAAAACCATGGAGCAGCATTTCAAACCCAGGAAGAAGGCCCACTAAGATAGAGCCATGTACTAGAGAGAAGGATCCTCAAATGGGAAGTAGGTCAAGTTGAAAAGAAAATTCATGCACTAAGAAGAGACCATGGTGACCAGCTCTGTTACCATTTCTCCCAGCACTGAGTTAATGCTGTAATCATTTGGCTTGCCTTCAGAGGGGCACTGTGGAAAATTAGACATAGGGCTTGAAGACATGGGCTCAAATCCTAGGTCTGCTATTGTAAGTTTTGAGGTCTCAGGCAAATCACACAAATTTCTGAGCCTTCATTTCTTTACTGTCAAACAGGCATAAAAGCACCCACCCCTTGGTGTTGCTGATCAGTCCAGCTACTGGCTACACAAAATTTAAAGGATACAAGGAGATTTATAGGATTTAAAGATTCTGCAGATATGAGCACTTAGTATAATTCCATTGATCAAACCATAAAAAAAGAGAAAAATTGGATGAGAGAGAACAGGAGGAAAGAGGATTTAGCAGTATGAGAATAATTCCATAAGACAATCTATCATTGAAAGAGCACAATAAATGTATTCATTTGCCCAGTGGTGTCACTTGGGTTTGTGTCACCCAGTGCAGTAGCTCATGGTGTCACCCCCCCCATGATAATTACTACAATATGGTAGCTAAAACACCAGAAAGTTTGACAAAATCAGCCACTATAAAAACATGAGCAGCAACGAAAACAATAGTGCATGCTTGTAACACGTGCAGATGAAACCATATGATTCGAAGCATCATTGTAATTGGGTAATAATGACAGTTCTGACTGGAGCTCATTAGAAGGTTCAAAAAGTAAATTAGCATAGAGTTTTAGCCTTTTAGGTATATTGATACATGTAAGCAGGGCTTACAAAAATTTTTGTTGTTGTTGTTATAACTAACTACAGGGATATTTTTATAAAAAATAATAAATTTCTGCTGAAACACTGCACAAAAATTTTATAGTGTCACCCCCTCTGACAGTGTCACCTGATGTAATCTGCACCCCCACATCCCCTAGTGACACGCTGGACTTGCCCCACCTTCACAGAGTTGAATTCCACAACGAATAGCTGGTTTAGCTCTGCTCACATATTTATCTTTGACGAATTTTCTTAAGCCAAACATTTAAACCACGACACTCTGCTCTGGTTAAGAAAGATTTAGCCTGAAGTAAACACAATACCCATTTCTAGATGCTTAATTAAGAGGATTACACACCTGTGTATTCTGATTCCACATATGAGGGCTAGCTGCACATGAAGAAAATTATTCATTTATATCTTCCTTGTTTCTTAGAAGGACATGAGGTGGCTTAAAAAAAAAAGCGCACATAGACGCTCAATCAATACATGTTGAGAGAAGTTGCTATGGGAAAGAGGGGGTAGTCTTCCCCAATCAGGGTTCTGTGAGAGAATTTAGCCATGCATAAAATCATTTTGGTAACAGTTTCATTAGTTCCCCACAGGAGGGTGCATAGCTAGCACAATTCTAGATGCACAGGAGTTACGTGACTTCATTTCAGAGAGTGGATGCATGAGGGCTGAATTCCTCTGTGGAACCCCAGTTGAGAATGGCTGTCAGGGAGGGGAACAAACTAGGGAGTCACTCTTTCGGGGATCTATTCACTATTTGATTTTGAGCAGGTCAGGTTTCCTAAAAGTAGAGCCTGAAGCAAGGATTTAGGTGTTCACCATTTATTGAGGGATGCTCACTGGAGGAACCTGGTAGAAGTTAGGGAAGCAGGAGAGACAAGGAAGGAGCCCAGCAAAGGTGTTGTCTCTGAGCAGGGCCAGATTAAGGCATGGGAGGGCTTTAAACACTGATAATCTGTGGTGCCCCCTCCTCTGCTTATTCACACATTCAAATGGGATATGTGAGTTATATACATACATAAATATATATATATACACACACATATATGTAACTTCTTTTTAAATATGACTATAATATTAGTGATGGAACGCAAAAGTGGCGTATGCCATTTTAGCGGAATGAGATGAACTGATTATAAAATCTTTAGTGGATGAGGGGCACTAAGATTGTTACCATATACCACGTTTTCTACCGAAAGCCCTACCAATTCCCGTCCACTGTGATGCTCGGTTTTCCTCGTGTCCTGTCCACTTGGCATCTATGGGTCTTTGCTGTGAACAACTGATGCCCCGCCTTGTGGATGCCTTGAGTACGTGCTTACCTTGCTTAGTGGGAAATCGGTCCTTGTCTCTGGGACACTCTAGCCTTAGCCTGGCCCATGGGGGACGCTCTGGAGTGTGAATTGTACCCCCCTTTAGACAAAGAGCCCACCTCTTGTATGTCAGTGCTAGTCAGCCTTGCAGTGGTGGGGCAAGGCGGCTTTGTCAACAAGAGAGTAATTCTCCAGAAGGGGGAGGGGAGAGCCATTAGTAGGTGGGGAATGGGTACACAAACCACGCCTGGAGGGTCTGGGCAGGACACTAAAAGCATCTAGGACAGGAGGCAGTTGTACATGAAGAGAACCATCCATCTCTTCTGGACAATCTAAAATTCCAGTGGTTTTAGAAACTCCCATTGTTGCCGCTAAGCCACTCCCCCTGAGACTTCTCATCCACGATTGCTTCATCCCAAACTGAGTCTTCATTTTCAGGCAAGCATTAATCCCAGGGAGCATAGGGTCGGCTGGTCACTGTGAATCTCTGAACTGATCACCTCACTCCTCATCTGAAGTTAAAGAAAAGGTACAAAGGTCAGAAAAGAACCGGTTCCTGGAGTTGTCTTAAGTTTCTTAGGTGATTTGGAGCCAAAGATGAAGAGAGTGAGAATAGTGGCTCATTAAGTGCCTTTACTCCAGGCAGTGTGCCTGACACCTCACTACTTATCGTTTTCACAACTCTCCTCTGAAGTGTCTGTTGGTTCTTTTCTCATTTTGCACATGAAGGAATGGAGGTTCAGTGAAGTCCAGTAAGCTGCCAAGATCACTCTGGAAAGGGCAGGAGCAGAGAGTCAGCAAAGGTGCCAGTGGCTTAGAAGCCCAGCTGGCTCTGCCTCCAGAGGCTGAGTAGAGGAAGCCCCACAAAGTGGTGCAGGGCAGGATCAGTCCAGGCTTTCTAACTTCATCTCCAGGCTGCACTTTCCAGGGCTCACCACTTGCTCATGAATTCAAACAAACCTCACCAATATTAACCCAGCCCCTTACCCTTACAAATGTCTGATTCATTAAACTTAAAAGCAAGGTTTGACATGAGCTGAAACAACTCCAGGAATTAAGGAATCTTCCTGAAGATGTAGGGAGGGGAAGGAAAGATCAGCAGTCCTGCCACCATTGCTTTATGAGAAGGAGCCAGGTGTTTGCGGCGGAGATTCCTGAAGAGTTTTGAGCATCTAAGGACTGCAAACAGGAAGGGGAGCCCACCCACACAAACCTAACTCTGCTGCTATCTTTCTAGGCACACTCCTCAGTGGAAAGAGCAGGACTGATCGGTGGAGTGAAGTTAAAAGCGATCCCTTCTGACGACAAGTTCGCCATGCGGGCTTCTGCCCTACAGGAGGCCTTGGAGAGAGACAAGGCTGCTGGCCTGATTCCCTTCTTTGTAAGTTACCCAGTGCTTATTGTGTATGGCCCAGTGGGAATCTCCCAGTCCTGCCATGCCTGGGCGAGGCTGGGGGATGCCAGAGCCATTGTCCAGGCTTTGGTGGTAGTTACAGGTCAGGTGGTTCTCATCTCTGCTGGCGCCAGCCTGCCACTCCTTGAGCAAGGCTGGAAGATGACTCCATCTATTTTTTGTTGAATATACCCTCAACGAAATGAATTGACACAGTGGTTACAACAATGGGCTCAAACATTGTAAAGATTGTGAGGATGGTACACGACCAGGCAGTGTTTCATTCTGTTGTACACAGGGTTGCTATGTGTCGGAACTGACTTGACGGCACCCAACACCAACAACAATAATGCTCTGATTTCAGAAACACATTGCCAGAAAACCTCAGCCCAGAATATTCTGATAATCCAAGAAGCCTGGTGTCTGCTCCTTGTCAAGTTAAAAGTGACACCATATGATAGTTCTTGGTAGCCCTTTTTGGCGTGGTAGGTACTCTAAATAACTAGGAGTGTACAATGAGTGAAATGAATTAAAATGAAAAACAAAATGTTCTTGCTGCCTAGATCTGTTGTTCTTAAAAGATTACTTGCAAGAGGTGTGTTGCAAGTGAGTAGTTACTAATTATAGATAAACTAGCTAACTCTCCAAATAGCATTCTGAGTCTCCTGTGCACAGATACACATTTTCCAGTGGGGAAGAAATAGATGGCATTGCACCTAGAGCCTGGGAATTATCATAACCCTGATATGGCAGTGGAGGTATGCCATGTCTGTGACCGAAATGTCATGTTAAGTCAATTAAAATGCTGTTACTCATGGCTCTAGCCCAGTGATTCAGACCTGGCCACACAGCTTCAGCTGGGGAGCTTTTAAACAATATGGGTGCCCAGACCTTGTTCCAGATCAATTTTGCCAGAATCTCTAGTATGCAGTCTGGCATTGGAAACCTTTAACTGCTCCTTCAAGATTCTGATGTGCAGAGAGGCAGAGTCAACATGGTGCCCTAGACAGCCACACCATGCCGTCCCCCTGCAGCAAAGACCCAAAAAACTAAGTAAAATAGATACATTCATCAATCCTGGAAACCTGAACATCAAATGAAGGGGTAAAGAACTAGATCAAACACCAAATGAAGGAAGAAACTGATAGAAAACAGAGAATGAGGAGAGATATAGAGTGGAGGCCCCCTGCCAACTAACATGGCACAGTGTCACCGTTTTGAAACGCAGCGAGCAATGACTCTGGACAGGGAGTACAGGAAGGCAACTTCACAGAGCTCGCAACAGGAGACAGAGCACACGGTAACCAGAGAAACATACTATCCCATCCCTCACCCTTCTGGTGAGTAGAAGCAGGAACCACTCCCCCAATCCTGGCAGTCCCCACTGCTGGGGTCCACAATAGGATCCCTCCCTCCTCAGGTCCATCCCACCCCCTTCTGCCATACTTTTCTTCTTTCTCTTTCTCCCTCCCACCTAGCCCCGTACAATACCTCCACCCCCTTCCTGCTGGCTCACACTGCATTGCCATTAGAGAACAGAAAAACAATAGAAAGAATCAACAAGACCAAAAGCTGGTTCTTTGAATGGATCAAAAAAATCAACAAATCATTAGCTAAACTGACAAAAGAAAAACAGGAGAGGAGGCAAATAACCTAAATAAGAAGTGTGATGGGGGATATTACAACAGACCCAACTGAAATAAAAAGGATCATAAACAAATACTATGAAAAATTATACTCCAACAAATATGAGAACCTAGAGGAAATGGGCAAGTTTCTAGAAACACATTACCTACCTAAACTAACACAAACAGATGGAAAATCTGAACAGACCCTAACAACAGAAGATATTGAAGAGGTAATGTTAAAAAAATAAATAAACCTCAACAAAAAAAGTCCTAGCCCGGATGGCTTCACTACAGAATTCTACAAACATTCAGTGAAGAGCCTACACCAATACTACTCAAACTATTTCAGAGCATAGAAAAGGAAAGATTTCTCCTGAGTTCATTCTATGAAGCCAGCATAACCCTAATACCAAAGCCAGGCAAAGACATCACAAACGAAGAAAATTACAGACCAATATCTCTCATGAATATAGATACAAAAACTCTCCACAAAATTCTAGCCAATAAAATTCAGCATCATAAAAAAAAAAATACACTATGACTAAGTGAGATTCATCCCAGGGATGCAAGGATGGTTCAACATTAGAAAATCAATCAATGTAATCTACCACATAGATAGAACAAAATAAGAGAATCACAAGATCATCTCAATCGACACAGAAAAGACATTTAGTAAAGTCCAATATCCACTCCTGATAAGAACTCTCAATAAAATAGGAGTAGAAGGGAAATTCCTCAACATAATAAAGAAAATCTATGCAAAACCAACAGCCAACATTATTCTCAATGGAGAGAGGCTGAAAGCATTCCCCCTGACAATGGGAATAAGACAAGGATGCCCTTTATCATCATTCCTATTTAACATTGTGTTTGAAGTCCTAGCTAGAGCAGTATGGCAAGAAAAAGAAATAAAGAGCATCCCAATCAGTAAGGAGAAGTAAAACTATCCCTATTCACAGATGATATGATACTATACATAGAGAACCCCGAAGATTCCACAAGAGAACTACCAGAACTAATAGAAAGATTCAGCAGAATAGCAGAATACAAGATAAACATACAAAAATCAGTTGGATTCCTATACACCAACAAAGAGAACTTTGAAAAAGAAATCAGGAACACAATACCATTTATAATCACCCCTAAAAAGATAAAATACTTAGGAATAAATCAAACCAGGGTCATAAAAGACCTATACAAAGAAAACTACAAAACACTACTGCAAGAAAAGAGACTTGCATAAATGGAAAAACATACCATGCTCATGGATAGGAAGACTCAACATTGCAAAAATGGCAATTCCACCCAAAGTGATCTACAGGTATAATGCAATCCTGATACAAATACCAACAGCATTATTTAATGAGATGGAAAAACTAACCACCAACTTTATGAGGAAAGGAAAGAGGCCCCTGATAAGCAAAGCATTATTGAAGAAAAAGAACAAAGTAGGAGGACTCACACTACCTGATCTCAGAACCTACTATACAGCTACAGTAGTCAAAACCACCTAGTACTGGTACAACAACAGACATATAGATCAGTGGAACAGAACCGAGAGTCTAGATGCAAATCCATCCACCTATGATCAGCTGATCTTTGACAAACACCAAAGTGGAAAAGACAGTCTTTCTAACAAATGGTATTGGCAAAACTGGTTGCCCATCTGTAAAAAAATGAAACAGAACCCATACCTCACACCATATGTAAAAACTAACTCAAAATGGATCAGAGACCTAAATATAAAACCTAAAAAGATTAAGATCATGGAAGAAAAAATAGGGACAATGCTAGGGGTCCTAATACATGGCAGAAATACAATACAAATGTTAGCTATAATTAGTATAATACATAGTATTAGTATAATACATACACACACATACATTTATATATAGGTATGTATGTTGTTGTTAGTTGTCATTGAGTTGGCCTCGAACTCATGGAGACACCACGCACAACAGAACTGAACACGGCCAGGTCCTGTGCCATCCCCAAGATCAGTTGCAGATAGGACTGCTGTGCTCCATAGGGTTTTCATTGGCTGATTTTTGGAAGTAGATCCTCAGGCCTTTCTTCCTAGCCTTCATTGACAGGTGAGTGATGCCTGCACTTGAGGTGCATTGGCTGGGAATTGAACCCAGGTCTCCCACATGGGAGGCGAGAATTCTGCCGCTGAAATCTTTTTCCTATTGAGCAGTGTTTGCATTCTATATCTCTTTTCCATCCTTTTACTTTTAAACTTCCTATTCCCTAATATTTAAGATGTCTCTTGTAAACAGAATATGGTGGGGTGGTTGTTTTTGGTTTGCTTGTTTGTTTCTTAATCCAGTGTAACAATTATTAACTATTTAGTCCATTTACACTTCAGGTAATGATTGATACGTTTGGTTTATATTTACCATTTTGCTATTTGTTTTCTATGATTGTTTTGCTCTACTTTTTTGCCTTTTATTGGATTAACCAAGCATTTTATATTATTCCACTTTTCCTCACTTAAGCTTGTTTGCTATATATTCTTTGATTATACTTTTAGTTGTTATCTTTAGATATTAAAATGTACATCCTTAACTTATTTAAGTCTAATATAAATGAGTGCTTTTACACGTCCCAGATAAAGCTAGAGCCTTAGAATAGTTTAACTCTATATACCTCCCTTTCTCCTTTGTGTTACATTTTAATTCTACATATATTTAAAACTCTAAAAGACACTATTATTGTCTTATATAGCCAATATTTATTTACATAAACTCACATATTTCTCTTTTCACTGCTCTTAATTCCTCCCTGAATTTTCTTGTTTCCATCTGAGGTCATGTGCTTCTGTCTGAAAAAACTCCCTTTAGAATTTCCTTTAGTGTGAAACTGGTACAATGAATTATCTTAGTTTTTATGTGTCTGAAAATGTCTATTTTGCTCTCACCTTTCGCCTTTGTTGAGTGTAGAAATGGAAACCACCTGGCGTAGTGGTTTAAAGTTCAGCTGCTAACCAACAGGTCGGCAGTTCAAATCCACCAGGTGCTCCTTGGAAACCCTACGGGACAGTTCTACTCTGTCCTATAGGGTCACTATGAGTCAGAATCGACTTGATAGCAACAGGTTTTTTTGTTTGTTTTTGGTATTTATAGAAATCAAAGTTGGTAGCTATTTTCTTTAGTAATTTTAAATATGTAAGTCTGTTAACTTCTTTGCTCCATGATTTCTGTTGAGGAATTAACCGTCAGTTTTAATGTTGCTGTTATGAAGATAATGTGGCAATGCAGCTTTTTTTTCCCCTGGCTAGTTGCATCATTTGTTTTTGTGTTTGTTTTAAGGCAGTTTTTACTATGATGCAAGTAAAATTGGTTTTCTTTGTATTTACTCTGCTTGGGTTTCACAGAACTTCTTGAATCTGTGAGTTGGTGTCTCTCATCAGTTTTGGAAAATTCTCAAACATTATCTTTTCAGAGTTTACTTCTGCCCATTTTCTCTCTCCTCTTATTCTAGGACCCTGTTTACACTTATATTAGATCTTTCCACTGAGTCCCAACTATCTCTTATACTCCTTTACATTTTTCCTGGTTTTTTAATCTCCATGCTTCTGTCTAAACTATTTTCCAGTTTACTAATTCTCTCTTTGACTATGTCTAGCTGATAAATGAATATATCATGTTCTAAATTTCAAATATTAATTTTTTAAATTTATTTTGATTCAAAGAAAGTTGCAAAGATAGTGCAGAGAGGTTTCTTGTATCCTTCATGCAGTTTCCCCCAATGGTGACATCTTACATAACTGTAGTACAATAGCAAAACAAGGAAACTGACATTGGTACACTGTGTGTGTATAGTTCTATGTAGTTTTATTACATATCACATGACCTGAAGGAACGCAGTTCTACTCTGAAGCACATGGAGTCACCATGAGTTGGAAACAACTAGACAATGATGTGTTCTGGTTTTATATTAATGTAACCACAACTTCAATCAAGATATAGAACTATTTAATTACCACAAAAATCTTCCTCATGCTACACCTTTATAGCCATACCTAACCCACTGACCATGCCTAACCACTAACCTGCTTTCCATCTTTATACTTTTGTAATTGTGATGACGTTACATGAATGAAATGATACAGTATGTAGCCTTTTAAGATTAGCTTTTCTTCATTCAGCGTAATGCCCTTGAGATCTATCCAAGTTGTTTCATGTATCAATAGCGCACTCCTTTTTATTGCTGAGTAATATTTTGCGGTATGGATGTACCACATTTTTCTTTTAAACATTCACATACTGAAGGATGTTGTGATTGTTTCCATCTTTTGGCTATTACAAGTAAAGTTTCTATGAACGTCGATGTACAAGGAAGGTTTTGTGTGGAGATAAGTTTTCGTTTTTCTGGGATAGATGCCCAAGGGTACAATTGCTGGGACATATGGTAGTTGTATGTTTAGTTTTTAAAGAAACTGCCGAAGTATTTTCTAGAATGACTACCATTTTACTTTCCCACGAGCAGCGTATGAGAGATCCAGTTTCTCCACAGCCTCCCCGGCATTTGGTATTCTTACTTTTTTTTTTTTTTTTAATTTTAGCCTTTCTGGGAGGTGTATAATAGTATCTCATCATGGTCTTAATTTTCATTTCCCTGTTGACTAGTGATCCTGAACATCTTTTCATGTGCTTATTTGCCATCCATATATCATCTCTGGTGAAATGTGTCCTCTTGTCTTTTGCCCATTTCTAAACTGATTTTTTTTCTATTGAGTTTTGAGAACTCTTTATATATTCTAGATATGAGTCCTTTGTCAGGTAAGGGGTTTTCAAATATTTTCTCCCAGTATGTAGCTTGTATTTTCATCATCTTAACAGGATCTCTCACAGCAAAAAAGTGTTTAATTTTGATGAAGTTAATTTTATTGATTTTTTTCTTTTATAGATTGTACTTTCGGTTTGGTATGTCTTAGAACTCTTTACCAAGCCCTAGGTTCCAAAGACCTTCTCCTATTTTTTCTTCTAAAAGTTTTATAGTTTTATATTTAAATCTATGATTTATTTTGAGTTGAAGGGTGAGATTTAGGTCAAGGTTCTTTTTTTTTTTTTTGGCCTATTCTGTTCATATTTATTCACCAGCATCTATTAAAAGACCATCCTTCATCTACTGAACGGCTTTTGCACGTTTGTCAAAAATCAGTTGGCCATATTTGTATGAAGCTATTTCCGGGTTTTCTGTTCTGTTCCATTGATCTATATGTCTATCCTTTTGCCAGTACCACACAATCTTGATTACTGTAGCTATATAATATGTCTTGAAATTGGGAAGACTGATTCTTCCCACTTTATTCTTCTTTTTCAAAATTATTTTAGCTATTCTAATTTTTTTTTTACCTTACATATGAATTTTCTGATAAACTTATCTATATATACAAAAAATCTTGTTGGAATTTTGATAGGAATTACTTCAAACCTGTATGTCAATTTGGGGAGAATTGACATCTTTCCACATTGAGTCTTCTAATCCATGAACACAATATGTCTCTCCATTTATTTACATTTTCTTCAATTTCTTTCATTGGCGTTTTGTAGTTTTCAGCATATAAGCCCTGTACATGTTTTGTTTCTTTTTTCTTTTTTTGAACAATTGTAAATGGTATTATATTTTTAATTTTAGTGTCTGTAGGTTTATTGCTAGTATATAGAAATAAAATAATTTTTTATGGTGATCTTGTATCCTGCAAACTTGTTGAATTCACTTATGCATTCTAGGAATTTTTTTGTTGTAGATTTCTTGGAGTTTTCTCTGTAGATAATCATGTCAACTGTAAATAGCTACAATTTTATTTCTTATTTTCTAATTGGTGCCTTTTGGTTCCTTTTCTTGCCTTATTGCACTGGCTAGAACTTCCTGTACTGTGTTGAATACCAGTGGTGAGAGCAGACATCCTTGCCTTGTATGCTTTTGTCCGCTGTGATTTTTTTCTTGGCCTCTTTCCCTTTCAGCTTAGGAAGCAGCAAGTACTTTGAGGGGAAAAATTAGTGCAGATTATCAGGGAAAACATTTAGTTTTTCATGATTAAGTATGATGTTCCAACCAAAAAACTAAACCCATTGTCATCAAGTTGATTCTGACTCATAATGTTGCTATAGGACAGAGTAAACTGCCCCATAGGGTTTCCTAGATTGTAATCTTTATGGAATCAGACCACCACATCTTCCTCCTTTCAGTTAGCAGCCAAGCATTTAAACACTATGCCACCAGGATTCCTTTAAGTATGATGATGTTAGCTGTAAGTTATTTGTAGATGTTCTCATCAACTTCAGGACATTTCCTTCTATTCCTAGTATTCTGAGTATTTTTATCATTAATCGTTGTTAAATTTTGTCAAATACCTTTTCTGCATTGATTGATACGATCAGATAGTGTTTTTTTTCTTTAATCTGCTGATATGATGGATTTCCCCTTGAATTTCAAATATGAACCAGTCTTGCATTCCTGTAATAAACCCCCATAGGTCACGGTGGTGCAAATGGTTTGTGCTCAGCTGGTAACCAAAAGGTTGACGGTTTGAACGCACCCAGCAGCACTGCGGAAGAAAAGTTCTGGCAGTCTGCTTCTGTAAAGATTCAGCCAAGAAAACCCTATGAAGCAGTTCTAGTCTGTAACACATGGGATTGCGATGAGTCAGAACTGACTCAATGGTACAAAACAACTATAGAGGACATGGAACCAGGGATATCATTGCTGTTGTTAGATAGATCCTGGCTGAAAGCAAGAATACCAGAAAGATGTTTATCTGTGTTGTATTGACTATGCAAAGGCATTTGACTGTGTGGATCATAACAAATTATGGACAACATTGCGAAGAATGAGAATTCCAGAACACTTAATTGTGCTCAAGAGTAACCTGTACATAGATGAAGAGGCAGTTGTTCAGGACAAAACAAGGGGATACTGAGTGATTTAAAGTCAGGAAAGGTGTGCCTCAGAGTTGTATCCTTTCACCATATCTATTCAATCTGTATGCTGAGCAAATAATCCAAGAAGCTGGACTATATGAAGAAGAACATGACATTAGGATTGGTGGAAGACTTATTAACAACCTTCGATATGCAGATGACACAACCTTGCTTGCTGAAAGTGAAGAGGACTTGAAGCACTTACTCATGAAGATCAAAGACCACAGCCTTCAGTATGGATTACACGTCAACATAAAGAAAACAAAAATCCTCACAACTGGACCAATAAGCAACGTCACGATAGCTGGAGAAAATACTGAAGTTGTCAAGGATTTCGTTTTGTTTGGATCCACAATCGATGCATGGAAGTGGCACCCAAGAAATCAAAAGACACATTGCATCTGCTGCAAAAGACCTCTTTAAAGTGTTGAAAGGCAAAGATGTCACCTTGAAGACTAAGGTGTGCCTGACCCAAGCCATGGTGTTTTCAATTGTCTCATGTGCATGCGGAAGCTGGACGATGAATAAGGAAGACTGAAAAAGGATTGACACCTTTGAAATGTGGTGTTGGCAAAGAATATTGAATATATCATGGACTTCCAAAAGAAAGAACAAATCTGTCTTGGAAGAAGTACAACCAGAATGCTCCTTAGAAGCAATGATAGCGAGACTACATCTTACATACTTTGGACATGTTATAAGGAGGGATCAGTCTCTGGAGATGAACATCATACTTGGTAAAGTAGCAGGTCAGTGAAAAAGAGGAAGACCCTCAATGAGATGGATTGACACAGTGGCTGCAACAGTGGGCTCAAGCATAACAACGATTGTGAGGATGGCGCAGGACAGGGCTGTGTTTCATTCTGTTGTACATGGGGACACTATGAGTCAAAACTGACTCAACAGCACCTAACAACAACAACATATAGGTACATATATATTCTAATTGCTAGTACTTTAAGAATTTTTACATCTATGTTCATGAGGGCTATTGGTCTGTAGTACTGTCTTTTTCTGGTTTTGGTATTAGGATATTGGATTTATAAAATAAATTGAAAAGTTTTTCCTTTTCTTCTATTTTCTGGAAGAGATTGTATAGAATTGATGTTATTCTTCTTTAAGCATTTGATATTCTTCAGTGAAATATCTGGGATTGAGATATATTTCTTGGGAGCTTTTCAAATTATGAATTTATAGGGCTATTCAAATTATTTATTTCATATTGTATTCATTGTAGTAGTTTGTGCTTTTTAAGGAACTGGTCCATTTCATCCAAGTTGTCAAATTTATGTGGGTAGAGTTTTTCATAGGATTCTTTTTTGATGTCGGCATTCCTAATATTGGTAATTTGTGTCATCTTTCTCTCTCTTTTTGGTGAATCTTGCTAGAAGTTTGTCAGTGTTATTGATCTTTTCAGAAACTAGTTTTCATTTCATTGATTTTCTCTATTTTTTGTTTCAATTTCATTTATTTCTGTCCTTATGTTTGTTATTTCCTTCTATGTGCTTGCTTTGGGCTTATTTTGCTACACGTTTTTCTGATTTCCTGAGACCTTTCCACTTTTCTAGTGTAAGGATTCAGGGTATGAATCTCCCTTTTAGCACTACTTTAGTTAAGTCTCTCACATTTTGATGTGTTATACTTTCATTTTCACTCAGTTCAATGTATTTTTTAATTTCTCTTGAGATTTCCTCTTCAGCACATGGGTTATTTAGAACTGTTATTTAGTTTCCAATTGTTTGAAGATTTTCTTGTTGTAGTTCTGTCATTAGTTTTGATTGTATCATGGTTACAAAACACACTCTCTGTGGCTCAGGATATAGTCTGTCTTGGTATATGTTCCATGGGTGCTTGAAAAGAACGTGTATTCTGTTGTTGGGTGGAGTGTTCTATAAATATTTACTATATCCTGTTGGTTGATGGTGTTTTGAGTTCTTCTCTCTTGTGTAGAGGAAACTTGCTGATCTTCTGTTCAGTTGTTCTGTCAATTGTTGAGAGAGGGGTGTTGAAGTATTCGGCTGTTACTATGGATACTTTTATTTCTCCTTTCAGTTCTATTAATTTTTCCTTCATATATTTTGTGTTTATTTATTTATCTTGTGTTTGATGCGTATTTAAGATTGCTTTGTCATCTTGATGGATTGACCCTCTTATCACTGTGTAACATACCTTTCTATTCCTGCTAATTTTCTTTTCTCTAAAGTCTACCTGATATTAATACAGCCCCCACTGCTTTTTTTGATTAATGTTTGGATGACATATTTTATCCCATCCTTTTACTTTCAGTCTACCTATATCATTATATTTGAAGTGAGTTTCTTGTAGAGAGCATAGTTGGTCATGTTTATTTATTTTTAATCCACTCTGTTGATCTCTTTCAATTGGTGTATTTATACAATTTACATTTTAATGTAATGTTAGGGCTTAAGTCTGCCATTTTATTTTTATTTTCTGTTTGCCGTCTCTTTTTTTTTTTCTCTATTTTCTTTATTCCTCCTTCCTGTGGGTTATTTATATTTTAGAATTTCATTTTGATTTACCTATACAGTTTTTTAGTATATCTCTTTGTGTGGCTTTTTTTTTTCTGGTTGCTGTAGTTATTATATTACATATACATATCTTATCACAGTCTGCAGATGTCAACATTTTACCAGTTGGAGTGAAGTATAGAAACTTTACCTCATTTATGTCCCTTTACCCTTCCCCCATTAATAATATAATTGTGTTGAATATTTCTTCTACATACATTGAGAACCACATCAGATAGTGTAATAAATTTTGCTTCAAACGTCAAACATAATTTAGAAAACTTAGGAGAAGGAAAGTCTGTTGTATTTACTAATATTTTCGCTCTTTCTATTGTTCTCTCTTTTTTCCCAGTGATTCAGGATTGCATCTTTTCTTATTTGCTTTCTCTCTAGAGAACTTTCTTTAGTCATTCTTTTAGGGTAGGTCTGCTGGTGACAAATTCTCTTAGTGTTCTTTCATCTGAGAATGTCTTAATTTCCCCTTTATCCCTGAGGGATAACAAATGTTGAACTTTCCAATTCTAAAATTTTTATCTGATTCTCTTTAACAGATTTTAGTTCTCTGGTGAAACTTGCCATCTTGTCATTTATTTTACTGAACATAGTAATCACAATTATTTTAATTATGCTAACTCTAATATCTGTATCACTATAAGTCTATTTTCTATTTTGCTTTTTTTTCCTCTTGATCTCTTAGTCCTGTTTCCTGATATAACTCATAATTTTTTTTATCAATGTTGAACTTAGTGTATGAATTATATACTAGTGTATAGCAGCTTTAGATTATGTTGTTTTCCTCTGTAAAGGATTTATCCTAGCTTCTAGTAGGAAGCTGAAGAAGTGAAAGACCACCTTAATACAATCAGAGGCTGAGCTTGCACAAGGCTGCGTTCTGACTTTGCAAAGTTCTAACTACCTCTGCTTTGCCCTTATTCCTATTATGTTGCCTTCCTGACAGTGGGATGTTTTTCAGGTCCCCAGTTCATTGGTGGAGCCCTGGTGGTGCAGTGGTTAAGTGATACAGCTGCTAGCTAAAAGGTTGGCAGTTCAAATCCACCAGGCACTCCTTGGAAACCTTATGGGGCAGTTCTACTCTATCTTTTAGGGTTGCTATGGGTCAGAATTGACTTGATGGCAACAAGTAACAGGTTCATTGGTAGGAGTCACTGTGTTGTGCAAATGGTTAATGCACTTGACTGCTAACTGAAAGTTTGGAGGTGTGAGTCCACCCAGAGGTGCCGTGGAAGAAAGTCATGGTTATCTAATTCTAAAAAATCAGCCATTGAAAACACTACAGAGCACAGTTCTACTCTGACACACATGGGGCTGCCATGAGTTGAAATTGACTTCATGGCAACTTTTTTTGTTGTTTTTGCTTTATTAGTGTAGACCCCAATTTTTGCCTTTCCAGCATCATCAGACTGCTGAAAACTCCACTCAGATTTTCATCTTTTTTTCTCCTTGGCCTCTTTTCCTTTCAGCTTAAGAAGTAGCAAATACTTTGAGGGGAAAGCAGTGCAGCATATCGGGTTCAGTTTTCTGTATTTCCTTTCTTTCTGGCATCTTGATTCCTCAAGTCCTGGTTTCCATGGCAACCTAAACTCCAATACATTTACTCAGCCCTGTAAGGTCTTAACACTCTGCTGGCTTCACAGCCTTTCCACAAAGCCCTCTGCCTCGAAGTGCAGCCTCTTGGCACTGGGAACCGTAAGAACCAACACAGGTACTGAGGGAAAGGCAGTGACAGAATGTTGGACCCACTCCAGTGAGTTTCTCTTCTTTCTGGGATCTTGGCTCCTTAAGTCTTGGCTGCTTTGGAAGCTTTTCAATACCTTCACACCAATGGAGTTTGAATTTTCCAGATGTTTTTTTCTGGAACTGTTGGTTGGTGGCATAGTGGTTAAGAGCTATGGCTGCTAACCAAACGGTCAGTAGTTCGAATCCATGAGGCGCTCCTTGGGGACTCTATGGGGCAATTCTACTCTGTCCTATAGGATCACTATGAGTGGGAATCAGCTCGACAGCAATGGATTTGGTTTGGTTTAGTCCATCATAGCCAAACTGGAAATGCAAATTAAAATAACGGCATATTATTAATGAAGAACAAGTTTCCTTTTTTTTTCAGTTTTTTTACCAATTTTTTCTGGCCCTAGAAAGTTTGGAAATCATAGGAGAGTATAGAGAAGCAAATAAAAATCAGAGAAAAAATATTTAACATTTCAGTTTATATCTTTTTAGCTCTTTCTCTACATACATTTACATATGTTTGCTTTAAAGAAAATTAGGATCATGTTGTAGACATTGACTTGTGACTTTCTTCGCCCCGTATATTATGGGCATTTTTCCAGGTCATTATTTATTATATGAAAATGCTATTCTATTAAAAAGTTGCATAGTATTTCATTATATCTCAATTCCCCTCTTCTCTCTCTCTCTTCTTCCCAAATTATTTTATAAATGTTGATAGTGTCCCTACTGGCCAGGAGCTGGGGCAGCACCAAAATGCTCTTGGAAAGATTTGGTTCAGATAATGGAAAAAGAGGATTGGCTAAAGGCTTTTAATAAGGTGAAACTTAGGTACAGAAGGACAGCACTGAATCCAGCTTGTTATCTTAAGTAGGTAGCTATGGGAGTGTGAAGCCGGTGAGTGGAAAAAAAAAACAAACCCAAACCCATCGTCATCGAGTCAATTCCAACTCATAGCGACCCTATAGGACAGGGTAAAACTTTCCCATAGGGTGTCCAAGGAGCAGCTGGTGGATTCAAACAGCCAACCTTTTGGTTAGCAGCCGAGCCCTTAACCACTATGCCGTGAAAGCTCTATCGCCCAACTGTTTTTGATAAAACTATAGGCATAATGCTTATCATTATGCATATGTGTAATAATTATATGCATAATTCTGGGATACAAGCTCTAAGCCTTCATTATCTTCTCAAATGGGTTGGGGAGCCCTCAAAATTTAAGACCTATTGCTGAAAACAAGGGGGATATTTTGCAGGGTTTGAACCAGGAAAGCTAAATCTCTGCACTCCCGTGAACTAGTTTGGGATTTTAACAAAGTTTTCCCCTTTTTTCTTGTGAGGATTTGTCTTATCTAACTAGCCAATTTTATGATGTCAGGCCCAAGGCAGAGGCAACGCCTGCAAGGCATATGCAAGAGCAGAGCAGGCTTGTTGAATGCAAGCGCAAAAGAAGGCAGGTGAGGAGGTCACAGGGGCTCTGCCCTCACAAAGGGGCGCAGGGAGCTCCTGAGATGTGGCTCAGGCAGCAAGAATGCCTCGGGCTCTCTGAGCGAGGGACCTTATCAGAGGTGGAGCGTCTGCTTCCTGCCCATGCACAAATGTGATTATGTCTCTGCGGAGAGGGCTGAAATGAGGTTAGCGTCACTGTGCCAGGCTGAGCTGCGTAATCAGAGCCTGGAGCGGAGCAGGTGCTATGGCTTTCAAGTGGTTTCTGAGAATTAGGACAAGCTGATTTGTAGCTCAGAGCCACGTAGAAAAACCACTTAGAACATTGTCCACGTGGAGCTGGTCGTTTGTCAGCCTGGCACATCCTCACTCAGAGCCTGGATCTCCACCGCCTGCCCATGGGTCTCTCTCCGAGAGGCCAAGTGCGTGGGTTTGTTGACAGGGCCTCGCTGGCAGGGTCCTGGGGTTTCAGCAGGCTTAGACTTCAATGGCTAGGGTCCCAGGGGTCCTGACTCCCCAAGACACAGTTAGAGCAACAGGAGTTAACTACACCTGTGTTCACATCTTGGTTGCTCCTACCTGTGGTCCTTGGACCAGTACCCATTTCTCAGACTCACTTCTGTCAACTCTAAAGTCCAAAACCCGTTGTTATCGAGTTGATTCTGACTCATAGGTCAGAGTAGAACTGCCCCATAGCTTTTCCAAAGAGTGGCTGGTAGATTCGAATTGCCACACCAGGGCTCCAGCTCTAAAGTAGGGGTCATAAAAAGTAGTTAACTCATAAGGTTGTCGTGATGAATAAATACAATGTATGATAAATGATAATAAACGATAAATATAATGTACACTCTCAGCATTAGGTCTCACATAGAATAAGCTCTCAAGAAATATCACCTATTACTATTCTCAGCTGGGGCCACTATCAGGACAAGTCAAGATTTAATTCTTTGGATAAAAATATTTTATGTTCTCAATTAAAAAAAAAATCTGTGATTACACCTAAGTCTAAGAATAAGAGTTTATATTAACCAAACTCTCATCTCAAGAAGTGAGCACTATTAATATTTGGTGAAGATCATTCCAGATGCACACATAATAAATGAACTGATTGATAGAAAAAATATTAACCATAGGATATTTAATATGTATGTAATTTTAAAAACAGAAGTTATTGCATTTAGTTTAAATAAAATTTAACAGGAGAAAATGATCCTGAAATGAAACTGTAGAAAATACTGAACTACAGCTATGCCATTCCTAAGAGATTCTTTTAAGAAAATAAATTATAAGAAATATTAAGACGGTGATGTGATTCTACAGGTTTTTTTTAACTATATAGTTTTTTAAAAGCATGGACAAAGCATTTTAATATGCAGTACATATCAGCCTAAATGGCACACTGATTTGAATTCCCACTAAATGATGAAACCAATGCAGCGAACGTTTGACGTTGTAACGGGGACAGCAGGTGCAGAGGTGTGGAGAGAAGGAGGCTCGGGCACCAAAGAAGATGTGGAGGTGTGTAACATCCAAGCCCACTGGGGCCTTGTAGACTAGGAGGTCCTATGCTAAACACATTTGTTGTAAATGAGAATACAGAAGCCCAGAGGTGCTAATGCAGCACAGGGCTGAGTCTCCAACCCAGGTCTTCTTGCCCCAAATGCATGGCTTCATTGCTTGCCCCTGCCATGCTGGGAGTAACCCCTAGAGGACTGAGCTCCCTTTGAGCGTGCGCCTGTGAGAGAGCAAGTCCTACTCGGACCAGCTTTGAGGCCACTTCCTGTGACTGGGTGTGGATCATCTTTGCGCTCTGGGCAGGGCTCACGCTATCTGAGAAACAGTCTCAGGTATCTCCCTCAGACCAAGGCCAGGGCCATGGGCCTAGCAGGTAGAGCCATCCAGAGGGGAGACACAATGCTACCGTGGCAAGAGAACTTTGACTGTCTGAGAGGCAAATTTGGTGTTCAGGTCAAATGCAGGCTGTCAGGTGTGAAGAGCCCAAAGGCCTCAGATGGGGTTGTGTGGATTTCTGACCTCTCCATCTCTATTCTCAAGCACGTAGTGTTGCTGATATCTCAGTGGGGGCTCAATAAAGGTTGCAAAATTGAATTAACTTTCATACTCTCATTACAACTCAGGAGAAATCTCATTATCCAGGCAGTGCATCAGTAAATCAATTACAGTCTTTGGTTTTGTAAAGAGGTTATGCCTTTTAAAAAAAACATTAATGATCATTTGGAGATTTTTCAATTCTACAAATATTTTTCAGCACTTCTTCTGTGTTCAGCAAAGTACAAGTTCCTAGCAATGCAAAGAGAAATAAGACGCAAAGCCTGGCTTTAAGAGCATCCTGGGTCTGGTGGGTGAGGCAGACCCGTGGGGGTCCGATGTGCGTAGTTGCCACTTCACTACAGGGTGCTCCGGGATCTAGAGTTGTTTTTGTTGTTAGGTGCCATTGAGTTGGTTCTGACTCATAGAGGCCCTATGTACAACAGAATGAAACACTGCCTGGTCCTGTGCCATCCTCACAACCGTTGCCCACTGTTGCAGCCACTGTGTCAACCCATTTTGTTGAGGGTCTTCCTCTTTTTTGATGACCCTCTACCTTGCCAAGCATGATGTCCTTCTCCAGGGACTGGTCTCCCCTGATAACATGTCCAAACTATGTGAGATGAAGTCTTGCTTCCAGGGAGCACCCTGGCTGTACTTCTTCCAAGACAGACTTCTTCCAAGACAAGACATTCTTCTGGCAGTCAGTCCGTGGTATATTTAATATCCTTCATCAACACCACAATTCAAACACATCAATTCTTTGGTCTTCCTTATTCATTGTCTAGCTCTCTCATGCATATGAGGTGATTGAAAATACCATGGTGTTGCCAAACCCAGGAAGGTGGGTCCTGTTTGGTACGTTCAGACTTGTCAATGATCTGGACACTGGTCTTTGAGAAAGAGAAAGTAACTTTGTTGCAATGCGCAGAGCAAGGAGCTGGGAGGAAGGTCCTCAGATCCGACTCCCTGAGCTATGAGGAAACAGGGCTTAATATGTGATTTGAGCAACAAGATGGCAGCCTTGCATACTGGGGCATACTGGGGAGGGAAAATTCTAGAAGGAATACATAGGGAAGACATTGCAGGAATTATGGCAGCCAGGAAACAGAAGGTTCTTGTCAGACCTATCGCTTCAGAAGGGGGTCCAGGTGATGATTTTCCTTCTGATTTGTTCCATCTGTTACTGTGTCCTCTGTTGAGGTCAACTAACGGTCACAGCTGGCCCTTCTGCGCATGTGGGGCAGGCCAAATCTGGCTTGGGCAAGTTTAAGGCAGTCTTGTCTGACTAATGGAATTTTACTGGCATGCGTAGGGTCAGGCTACAATGGCAATTCTGGCCCACACTTCCCAGTCATGAGACCAGCAACACTCAACGCTCTCTTGGAAGAATTACTTCGAAGTCAGTAACACTTTCTCATTTCTCTCTTTATGAGAACAAAATTTCCTCCTTTGAGGATTAATTTAATTTTGGAGAATAGTATCGTTCAGAGAGAGAAAGGCAGCAGAGCAAAGCTAGTGAGGAATATTCTTGGTCAAAATCTTGGTGTGGCTCTTAGCTGACCTCAAAGGCTGTTCTAAAAGATGCATTCCAGAAATGTTTGAGCAACTGAGTCTTGCTGGAGTACGTGTGGTTTCTTGTGTGCTTTCTACTCTGCACACACCCACCCCAACCTAAGTAAAAGCAACCAGACTTCCTACTATAGAGTAGGAAGTCTATTCTTATATTCAAATTGTATATGCTTATAGTTAATAATTAGAACTGCCTCAAACGGTTTCTCAGGAGTAGTTGGTGGATTTGAACTGCCAACCTTTTGGTTAGCAGTCGAGCTCTTAACCACTGCACCACCAGGGCTCCATTAATAAAGCAGAATATAGGATAGGAAGAGCTGATGTAGGTAATGTGGTCAAGTGCCCTATTTCTGCTCCAGGACCTGATGGGAAATCTCTTACAAATGTATGTTTATAACCTCACAGCTGAGTTTTCCGTCTGAAAAATCTGTTTCTCTGAACCTGTTATGATGTTTTTCATCCAAAGGTTAAAAGTGCATCAGTAGACTTACATCTCCATTTAGAAGCTGTTCATTGAACACCACGTTCAAGGCTCTGTGCTAGACCCTGGGCAATGGTGGTGGGTGCGGAGATTACAGTAATACACGGGGAATAAAAGGGTGTCTGCTTTTTACTCTCCAGGTGGTTGCTACACTGGGGACCACATCTTGCTGCTCATTTGATAATCTATTAGAAGTGGGTCCTATCTGTAAGTATCCGATCAACTTTTGGAAAATTTTCTCATGTGGGGAATTAGCAGAATTTCCTCTTTGGGCTCTCCTCCGCCTCCTCATCAAATTTATATCAGGATGGTTTGCCAACTTGTTTTGTTTTTGCAGCAACAGAAACCTCATTAGTTTGAGCTCCACAAGCTAAGAATTTGGGCAAATTGGACAGGAACCAAGCTATTTTTTTTTCAATTGCCATTGAGTCAACTCTGACTCATGACGACCCCATGTTTGTTAGGGTAGAACCATGCTTCATAGGGTTTTCACTGGCTGATTTTTCAGAAGTAGATCACCAGGACTTTCTTTTGAGGGGCTTCTGGGTGGACGCAAACCTCCAACTTCTCAGTTAGCCACTGATCACGTTAACCGTTTGCACCACCCAGGAACTCCTGAGCTTAGCTATACCAACACACTTTTTATAAGAAAAAAATTGCCAGCAATATAACAGTGATACAAAATTGCAAGGATATGTTGGCCCTACTGAAAAGAACTTTTCAAAACCGTAGAGTGAGTACCCTCATATACATGAGGTAGGAATTATCCATTCTATTTAGCCTTTTCTTTTTAGCCTTTTTGGAATTACTTAAGGTAATTAAACAAATCAACATAATAAAAATAGATTTCTCCAAAAGATCATCTGTCAATTCCAGTGTTTTTCTGGGTCAGTCTCATTTCGTCCCTCCCTCAGTAAAAGCACTTAAGTTTTCCCAAACCCATTGCCGTCAAGTCGATTCCGACTCACAGCAACGCCATAGGACAGAGTAGAACTATACCCCATAGGGTTTCCAAGGAGTGGCTAGTGGATTCGGACTGCTGACCTTTTGGTTAGCAGCCTAGCCTAAAGAGACTAGAATTCTTTGTTTTCAGAAGGTGAAACTGTGAACCAGGGACTTTGAGTTTCTAAAGTTTCACCTTCCACAAGTGGCTCTGGGGACTCAGAAGGCTGTGTGTTGGAAGAATTGGCGAGGGTAGGGACCTAGGCTCATGAAACCCCCAGCTCTCTGTCACTTCTAGAGTGGGAGCATTCAGACAGCTGTGGTGAGTGAGCATGGGCGGGTTGTTCCGGCATACCTCCTTCCAGCTCACTGTTGGAAAGACTCGGGTGTTAAGTGAAGGCCGCATGGCCCTTAGGCCTGTGTCTGTGGCCTTGTGCAAAATTTGCAGACAGTGCTCAGCAGTTGATCCAAAAGCCAAGCATGTTCTACCTCTCCTAACCAAAGCAACTCCTGTGGGCCATGCTCAGAGGAGAGGGCTGTCTCCTGCTGGGTCATAGCCACCCATCCTCAGGCTCAGCAGCTTGATGGCATGAACTGGGCATGGCACTGGTGGCAGAGAAGCTAAGGCCATGCCCAGACCCACCACTTAACGCTGTGTGCCTTAAAGTCTTTGAGCTTCATTTTCCCCATCTGTAAAATGGAGGGCAAAACAACAGTTGTAATTGTGAAATAATCACCTTTCCCTCCAAGGGAACTATTCAGAGGATGAGTTGATGCATGAAAAATGTGCTATGCAAAAGATCGTGCATTGCTTGTGTTCTGGGTGATGCTATAACCAGCACCCGAAGTATGTGCTTTGCTTTCCAGTAGTGGGTGTGGGTGTGTTTGCCAGTTCACACATGCTTTCACTCTACCATCTATGGCCTGTGGCAGATGTCTGTAAGAACAACTGGCTGAGGAGGCAGTGGTGCATGGGCAAGGCCTGGGAGAAGGGATGGAGATGGCCTACCCAAGACAGTGGCCACGGTGTCAGCCTCATTAGTTGCAAACTCCCGTCAGCTTGGCCAAACAGCTCTGAGTCCTCCTTGACTCAGATGCCAGGCTAAGAACTGAATGTCCTGGCTGGTGGTCAGCTGATGCAATTCCCCAGGCTCTTAGGTTTAAAGTGCCGAGGTCTTCTTCAAGCCAGAGTTCACACCGCCCGGCTGTCCCTGAGCCAGTGCTGGCCTCCCGCCGGAAGGAGCAGGGAGGTTACAACTATTGGCATCTCCAGGGGCTCAGGATCTTCTGGGCTGGTCCAGCTCAGGCCTCCTGCTGTCCTGGACCTGCCTCTGCTTCACTGGGTCTGGGGACTGCGGGCAGAGCTTGATTTGTGATGTGTTTGGTGTCAAACGCAGAGGCTGTTTTGGGGGCTGTGCTGAGGGAGCTGACATGGGCAAATGCCAAAAGCCTTTCATTCACGGCCAAAGTCTACAACTAAGGTTAATTTTGACAGTTGTATTTAGTTATCAGAAGCCCTGGTGGCGCTGGTTAAAAGCTCAGCTGCTAACCAAAAGATCCGCAGTTCAAATCCACCAGCCACTCCTTGGAAACCCTCAGTTCTACTCTGTCCTACAGGGTCAATATGAGTTGGAATCGATTCGACAGCAAAGGTTTACTTATTTTTTTAAATTTAGTTTTATCATTGACAACATCTTAATAGCCATTGGAACTGCCTTAACAGTTGAGTAAGCACCTTTTAACCCACATTCCCTCATTGGATACTACTTATGTGACTGCACCAAATATTTAGCATTCTTCCAGGTCAAAGTTGACTGTCCTAAGCTCCGGAGCTGACCGTATTGTATAGTCTGGAATAAACCATTAAAAGGACTCAAAAGGGTTTTCACCCACGATCACTTGACAAAGAAAATAAGCCAGGGGATGATTTTCTGCAAATTGCTGCTTTTAGCAAGATCTTTTATTTTTTGTACCCTTAATATGATTTGCCAGAGAGACTGTTTAAACTGGCCACTTAGATCAATTAATTGCTAGCCAGTTTTATTTAGAAAAGGATGAGATACAAAGAGCAGATTATTGAAATCAGTTAAGCACAAGGTATGGAGTGAGAATACTGAGAATGGCTGGTCCTGGCCAATGGGAGAAGCCTGTCAGGGAGCCCAGAAGTGGAAGCAGGACCAGGCAGGGCAGCGAGGCTCTGTCCTGGGGAGTCAGTGCTGGGAGGAGAATGGAGGCTACCCCTGCCCTCTTGGACACGTTTAAAATGCTGCCTGTGGAGGTGGCTTCCTGGCCTCCAAACTGAGTGTGTCTTGTTCTGGGCCTCACCACTCCCCCTGCTCTGGGGGGAATGCTCTGGAGTCTCTATGTCTGCCTGATTCCTAGACATACCTGTAATACTCGTGGGGGTCCGGAAGTAGTTCTGCCATTGTTGTTGCTGGGTGCTGCCGAGTCAATTCCAACTCATAGCCACCCCAAGTGACAGAGTAGAACTGCCCCATAGTGTTTTCTAGACTATAATCTTTATGGGAGCAGGTCAACAGGTCTTTGTCCTGTGGAACCGCTTGGTGGGTTCGAACCGCCAACCTTTCAGTTAGCAGCTGAGTGCGTAACTGTTGTGCCATCAGATTAGGGTTCCTTTGTTTCACTATTGGTGGATCACATATAAGACAGACTTCCAGAAGTGGGAACAAGTGCTCCTTTACTTCTGCTGGAATGAGGTATGCCCTGTGGAGCTCACTTCTGGTAGCATCTGTGAGTTCTGATGTCCCTGGTGTCCCTCTTTTTCCTTCCCTCTTAAGGCCCCTTGATCTAGCTCAGGCCTGGAGATTTGCTCTGCCTTGCCCCCTCATTCACCAGTCCTGAGCTGATTACTGTCTAGCTGCTGTCTACCAAACACCACCAAAGTGCCTCTCACAGAAAACGAAGCTTTCTTACCAGAGGCAGCCCAGACAGCCACACAGAGAGCACCAAATTTCTTTGATATGTTATGCGCATCTTATAAGTGAATCTGAAGTTTCTATTTACTCCAGAACGTCTCTAAGATTCAGCGATGACCTCGTCCTATCATTTCCCCGTGAGCTTCAGGGAGATACTCCCATGCATCTTAAGTCTCTGTGCTCCTTCTGGCTCATGGCTGCATCCATCTGGGGTTATGTGAGCCCCAGTGGAGACTGATTCCATGCGAGGTGATGATCCCAGCTACCCTTCCTCTGTAAAATGTGCTTACATTACTCAGCCCCCACCCTGACCCATAACTCTTGCCTCTTGAACCCTGGCCTGGCCATCTCCCATATCTCTGGACACATTTAATCTTGATCTGACTGAGGGCTTGAATCCCTTCACTCCTGAAGATCCAACTGATATGCCTTTTGCATCTTTTATCCACAGAGCTCAGAGTTAAGTTCCACTTTTTAATACCCCCACACACTGGTTAACAAACATCACGTATGAAAAAGTGAGCGATGAATTCATCCATCTGTTGAACGTGTTTGGCAGATGCTGATAAGGAGCCCTGGTGGTCCAGTGGTTAAAGCATTTGACTGCTAACCGAAAGGTCAACAGTTCGAAATCATCGGCTCTGCGGGAGAAAGATGTGGCAGTCTGCTTCCATAAAGATTTATAGCCTTGGAAACCCTATGAGGTCTCTAGGAGTTGGAATCTATTTGATGGTAGTGGGTTTGGTATTTAGTTTTGATGCTGTCACATACCACTGGTAGCCCTTAGTACAGGGCTCCAGGCATCGACCTCCTCCTCTGTGAAGGGGAAGAACGGCCACTTTAGTGCTGAGATCTTCCCACTGTTAATTCTTACGTATTTCATGAGTCTCCCAAGTGCCTGGGGCAGAAGGAGGGAATTATCATGGTAACCACATTATTTCTCATTAATTCTATGCTACGTGCTGTGATAGGCACATTGTGAACATTATCTCGCTTAATCCTCAAAGTCATGGGTACTCTTTTCATCTCCATTTTGCCTGTGAGGAGAATGAGATGTGGAGCAGGTAGATGAGGGCATAGAGCTGCTTAGCAATGGAAAGCGGGAGCTGAGCCTAGATAGGTCTGAATTGAGGAAGCACGCTTAAACAGGAGACTGTCCCATCTCCAAAGTAAGACATGGTCCCTGCCCTCAAGGCTGTTACGATGCGGTTGGAAAACAAAAACCATAGGCATGAAAGAAGCAGAGGATTCAAGATGGTATAAACTCAAAGATGGTATAGACTCAAAGATGGTATAGACTCAAAGATGGTATAAACTCAAAGATGGCTAACCCTCTTCATGGTAGGGATGGCAGGGGGCTGTGACAGACTGGTCAGTGTGGATGATGTACCCGACCATTCCTCAAAAGACATTTGTGGAGAAGCATTTTTAAAATGAGTGAGCTGAGAGACTTGGGGGAGGGGGATTCCAGGTGGATGAAATGGAGGAGGACAGATAAAGTTGGTGAAACTGGAATAAAACCTGAGTGAGTAAGCATGGCGGGGTTAGAGTATGTGTTAAAGGTAAACAGAGCCATGAGGATCACCCTTGAATATCAAAGGGTGCAGCTGATTCCATTTGGGTCATTTTCTAAGCATCTTGTACGTACCAGGCATCAGGGGGGCCAACCGGACACTACACTGTCGTCAATTTCCTTGTCCTCAGGTGACCGGAGCCTTTTAGGGAGCTAGTCATTTACACTCTGCGAGAAGGGTACTGGGGGTGGGGGACAGGTGTCAGACTCCGTGTGAGAAGGGCACCGCTTGAGAACTCACGAGTGGTTTCTGGATTCCAGGTAACCGGGAAAACATGTGGTTGCACATTGATGCTGCCTATGCAGGCAGTGCTTTCATCTGCCCTGAATTCCGGCACCTTCTGAATGGCGTAGAGGTGAGTGTGCCTTTTGACCTTTAATAAGGTGATTTATTTATTTTTTATTTTGCTTTAGGTGAAAGTTGACAGATAAAAGGTGATTTTTTAAAAGCACATTGTCATTAGTAACATCTCCCTTCATAAGACTGTGATGTTTGATATTTCACTGGGGTGGTGGTGTTTCTACAAATTGTTTTTAAACCAATTTGCGTGATTATTGGAAATTATCCATCCCCATGACAGGGGTTGACAATCTTCCACCGTCATCCAGCCTGCCTTCTACAAACACCCCTGATGTTTGCAGCTATTACTGAGCCTAAGTCAATCCTGGGCAAAATTGATAGGCTGGATAGATTTTAGCAAATAAAACTGTGTGAAAATATTTAGCAACAAAGTAAAATCTTACAACGTTTCAGTTCAAGGTATACTTTAAATTACCAACTTGAAATTCCACACGGTCTGATTCAATGGGATAGTGATGTTCTGATGTGCTGTTCACTTTAACCAATATTGAGCCAGCAGCTGCCAATGCATTTAAATGTCTTCTGCCTCTTCCAGAAATTGTAAAACGTGGATTGTAATGACAGACTAAAACACCTGCTTGTTTTGAGAAATAGCAATCAAAATTATTGACCACTGCTCTGTAAACTGGTACAGACTTAACACAAAGAAATGACCTTATTGATGGCTTGTGAGCTGTGCTCTCGGACTTAGGCAGGATTTCATTGCTGGTGGTAACTCCTAGGACAGGAAGTTCCTCCCCAGAAACTCAGCTATAAATGCAAGAAAGGATCCAGAGAGGCAAGTTTTGGCAGTGCGTCCAGGAAAGAGATGCTAGGCAGGGGAGTAGTGGCCTCGGGCCAACAAAGGAAGGCTTTCTGCTTTGGGGCAGGGAACTTCACTCATATATGACTCGACGGCAATGGGTTTGGTTTGGTTTTAGTTTATGGCACAGCAATTAAGGGCACAGACTTTGGCCCTAGACCTTCTGGTTTGAATCCTAGTTTTTTCTCTCAGGACTGGCTGGTTAACGTTGGGCAAATTAGTTATCCTCTCTATGCCTCATAGAATGGATTTAACAACGATACCTCTTTTGTGGAATTCTTGTAAAGATTAGATGCCTTAATCATGTTTAAAGGGCTTTAAAACAGTGTCTGGGACACAGTAAGTACTATGCATGCATCCGATGCTATTATCATTTTTCACCATGACCTGGAGGAACTGCCCCTCAAAAACCTTTCTTTGCCCTCATGTCATGCCTCCCAAACAATCTTCTAATTGCTAATTTGACTTCTCATAGTGCCATAGTAAGTGTGATAGGTATACAATAGAAATATCTCAATCTTTGGAAAGAATAGTCCCCTGTTAGAAATGAATAAAGTAGCACCCTGATTTATATATCCATCATATCCATTTGTTTATTCATTTACTCATTCATTCAACAATTTTCTATTGAGCTCTTACTTCATGCATGCTAGGACTTAGTTCAATCCTTGGGGGTAAAATGGAGTTCCCAAAGTCCTGTATAAGTATTGGGGTAGAAAACCAAAAAAAACCAAACCCGTTGCCGTCAAGTCAATTCCGACTCATAGAGACCCTACAGGACAGAGGAGAACTGTCCCATACGGTTTCTAAGGAGTGCCTGGTGGATTCAAACTGCTGACCTTTTGTTTAGCAGCCGTAGCTCTTAACCACCATACCGTTCTGATAACATGATGCTAATGCCCAGCACTCTGCAAGTCATTGCTGACAGCTAGTTTTGCAGGTGTTTGGTGATGAAAAGTAAATAACAAATCTCTGTGCTTATAAATAGCTTTTATTCTATAGATAATATAAATCCCTTGAAATGTTGGTCCCTGGACAGTTTCAAAGGAAGGCCTATGTGCTTACCTGGGATTCACATGTCTCCTCAATACGTGGGCCAGTGCTAGATGCTTTTTCTCACCCTAGGAATCAGGTTTAGGATTTCATGATCTTTTCGCACTGTTCTCTTCCCAGTGAGCTGACAATGTGAAGTTTGGTCTTTCACAGGAAAGTGCCTAATTGTCAGACCACCCCAGTGATGGGCATTCAGCTAGATCTCATCGGCGGCAGACAGGGTTTCATGCCCAACAATGAGTCATTTCAATTTTCCCCCCCGCATTGTTGTTCCCGACTCTATCCCCTTGCCTGGCTGAGGAGCTTGCTGCTCAGTGGGTCAGATAAGGGGCTGCAATATCCTGTTGTGGCCTAGCCCTCGCAGATAAGAGCCTTTCTCTCAGTCAGCAGGAAGAAAATATCACTGTTGGGTAATGAAAGAAGTTTAAACAGATCAGCCCCACAGGAGGGAACTAATAAAATTCCTAGCAAACAAAGCTCTTCTTTAACCTTTTGTTTCCTTTCATCAACAAATGGAACTCACTGTAATTTCCGGTCTCTTTCTAAATATTACTTTTATTGAAGCCTGGGAGGAAATGAATCTGCACCTCCAGAGTGGATCGATGTGGAAAGTAGGCATCAGATGGACAAATGTCCCCCCAGCGCTGACCTGGCCCCTTGTCCTTGTTGGCTGTTTGGTGCTCATTCCTCAAACAAATAGAGAAGAGGGTTTACAAGTCTTGGGGAGTTAGTCAGGAGGGGAGATTTAGAAGTTGCCCATTGGGAGGCTGACTCAGGCTGGGGTCTTTCAATGACTGCTGTCCTGATTTCTGCTGCAATTATGGATTGAATCCTGTGGCCAAATCCCTGGCCCTTCAGGTAGACCCAAGTCCTGTTCATCAGTCAGAGGACAGACAAGGGCACACATTTTGGAAAATGTAAGAAATCATCCTTTACGACAGCTCAGGGAAAATTCCAAGTGTCCTCCTTGGTCACTCTTGGTAGCTGAAATCTCTTATTTTCTCCTTGACAACATTGATGGGTGAAGCTGGAGCAAGTTGCTTATAACTGGCACCCATGGTCTTCCAGCAAGGGAACCTGTAACTGTTGGAAAACAACAAACTTGGACATTGTCTGTGCAATTTCTTTGAAAACAAAGGAAAGTTTAATTAAAAGGCAAGAGCTGTTGATATATTCAAGCAATGTTGGTAAAAGAACCAATCAACTAAATGAAGAATGAGGTTATCCCTAGTTACCATAGATGAGTTATGAAATTTTTACTTTCCTATTGTTCACAAGGAAACAGATACCCTGTGAACTTTGCCATCTCATAAGGTTGAGGGAACCAAAGGCATAAAGTATCTCACAGGACAAAGCAAATCTTAGTTAAGGTACAGGACATAGGACCAAAAATCAGTGCAATTTCTGAACATGGTAATCTGAATTAAAGTTCTGGTTATTACAAATATTCCAGGAGTTTGAAATATAATGTACCTAAATTTTATGTGACTTTACACTGTGCAAATTTAAAAGTATGTGAGGTAAACTATTAATAATATTTAACTTTTTAAGGAAAATAGAACTCATGTTTTACTACCTATGTATTTACCACAATTTAAAAAAAAAAAGTAAAACTGTATATCTTTCCCAATTAAAAATGCGTCAGTATTCATGTGATCCCAAAGCAGGAGAGACACTGGTTGTGGTGCTACATGGGCGACATCCCCTCACATATAAAAACGCCCCCTGCACCCTTTGTCAGGTTGTGCCTTGGACTGTGCGCTTTTGAATTTTGCATATTATAAATGAGCCAAGGTCTTCAAAATGCATCCTTTGCAGGGAATGTGATAACCCTACACCAAATTAGGAGCTAAACGCATAAATGGTAGGAAGCTTTAAAAGAAGGCTTTAGAGATGATCCCCATCCAATCCCTCCTCTATAAATCCTTATAGCATTATTCCCACAAGGGCACTTGGCTAGGGATGGAAGAACTAAGACCAGAGTCTGGGTCCCTTACTCCAAACTCTGTGCTCTCTCAACCACAGAAAAGAATGAGGTTCTCCGTTTCAGTTTTCCCACGAACGCTTTCAGAACATTTCTGGATGTCTGGCCCTGGGTCCTGAGGGTTAGCGGAATCATGGTATGTGAAGCCTGTCTAAGTTTTAAATCAACGACCCTAATCCCAGGTGATCATCACTGGCCTCCAAGTCTGCAGGGCACACTCCCCAGCCCCACACAGTGATCCTCTTCCTCCTCCTCTGTACCAACCAGGTGCCCTGTGTTAGTTATCTGATGGTCGCTTTTATACTGCATTTGGATGATCTGTTCTATCAGATTTCACCACTTAACCAGGAGCTCCTGGAAGGCAGTAGCCATGTTCTAATTATGTGTGTTCCCTAGGACCACCACAAGGCTGGTAATAACCACAAGTCACCCACCATAGCAGCATACACGCTTGAGGTGCTGGGCTGAGGCCTCTGCTACGTCACAACATGTCCATAAAGCGGGAGTTCCTATTCTAGTTCACACAGAGTGAGCATTTGAGCAGGGATTCGAAACTGGGGTTCTCTGACTCCACAGCTATCCTCGCTTTTTTGTACTTCAACCCAGAATCAGATCTATATTTAGTTGCCTGTTTCATGAGGTATGATTTCTTACTACCATTTGAAAATGAAGAAAAGAGGCTCAGATAGATTAAGTGGCTGCTCAAGTCTACAATTTTAGCAACTTCCAGAGCCCAGACTGGAATCCAAATCTCAACTGTCCTCTCATGCCTCATATCCCATGATTTCAATGACCTGCTTCAACTCCCCCTTCCTGGGGACTTATGGTGTGGCCTCTTGGTTTTTATTTGAGAACAAAACTTTTCATTACTCTGTGTGAGGTCCTTGTTGTTTTATAACTAAAATGTTTTCCTTTTTTTTTTTTTTGTCATTCCCTGGCAGTTTGCAGATTCATTTAACTTTAATCCCCACAAATGGCTGTTGGTGAATTTTGATTGTTCTGCCATGTGGTAAGTTTCCCCATTCATCAGATGTCAATGACCCTGTTCCCCTTGCTCCTCAGAAATAGTTTGTTTGAAAGAAGCTGGCCTGGGGAGAATGCTAGAGCTGGAAGAACACATAGAGTCACTTAACTTGCTTCTGTTTCTGAAACATTGGTAGAATTCTTGCTAAATCTTACCCTGGTTGTAAATTGTTACCTATAACATAGTATTACAACATATTGGCAGAAGAAAAAAGAAGGCAAATAGAGAAAAATCCGTGATTTGATTTATCTATCATTAACAGAAAACAAACGCAAAGAAATTGTAGTACATGTTTCTAATTCGGTTGCTTCCGTGTATTTATTCCTAGATTCTTAACCGATCCAACACCTTGAAAGCATTTAGTAAAGAAAAAAAAAAATACCCCTATTTCCTAAGAGGGAACTTCTTAATAACTGTGCCATATCACTTTGGTTATATTTAGAGCATGAAAAAGAACTCAGAAATTCAAGTCGACGATACTACCTTATATATAGATGATGTTTAAGGCACAAATGATTAGGAGTGGTATGAGAACAATAATTAATGTTCCAACTTTTCTAGAGTAAGAAACTGATTAATCAAACTTAGGACAAGAGGCTTTGCATGAATTTTGTACAAAACTGTTCAATATATAATTAAATGAGTGGCTTTTCACCTTAGAATTTTAAGAAAAGCGTCTCTTACACACAGTGATGTATCTAGGATACTGCCTCGGCCCTGGGCGTGTGGTGCCACTGAGCGGTTTCTGTTAACCTGGTATGGCCCGACATCCTTCCTCAAGCACGGAAATGTGTTAATTAAAAGATTAACAAGCTTGCCTTGTGTTTTTGAGCTGATATTATGGTAAAGTTATCTGAAAGACAGATGTCAGATGTTTGGACAGGGGAGCCATTTCTAGTGTTTGCCATAGGTGTCATTTTTCCTAGATATGCCACTGGCCAGAAACCCTGGTGGGGTAGTGGTTAAGAGCTACGGCTGCTAACCAAAAGGTTGGCAGTGCAAATCCATCAGATGCTCCTTGGAAACTCTATGGGGCAGTTCTACTCTGTCCTATAGGGTCGCTATGAGTCAGAATCGACTCAACGTCAATGGGTTTGGTTTGTTTTTTTTGATGCCACTGGCCATACTGGGTTAATAGAAACTGCTCAGTGGCACCACACGCCCAGGGCCAGTGCAATTTCTGCCATGCCCTAGCTATGCCTCTGCTTACACAATCCAACTAAGGTCAATTCTCCTAGTTTACCAAATGATCAGTTAGCCCTTTTGCTAGTTTGTCTACAGGTAAACCACATTTCGAGTGCTTTCCTTCAGTTGAAATCAAATTATTTTCCTGACATATTCCTTTCCGCAAACTTTTTTTTTTTTTTTATTGTACTTCAGGTGAAGGCTTACAGAACAAATAGTTTCTCATGAAACGGTAGTACACATGTTGTTTTATGACATTG
>NW_004444171.1:1318027-1332637 GCF_000243295.1 Trichechus manatus latirostris | reverse complement strand
TGACTTATTTCACTCAGAATAATGTCCTCCAGTTTCATCCATGTTATGAGATGGTTCACAGATTCATTGTTGTTCTTTCTCGTTGCATAGTGCTCCAGCTTTTCGCAAAATTTTGATACTTGATTTTAACAGCGGTTAGTATATGGACACATCGGATTTAATTTTGTATTTGTTGTTGTTAGCTGCCATTAAGTCAGCTCTGACTCATGGAGACCCTATGTTTAACAGAACAAAACATCGCCTGGTCATGTGCCATCTTCACAATTGTTGGCATATGTGGTCCAGTTGAACAATATTCTGTTCTATCTGATACTAGGGTTTTCACTGGATTTTCAGAAGTACATCACCAGGCCTTTCTTCCTCATCTGTCTTACTCCAGAAGCTCCACTGAAACCTGTCCATCATGGGTGACCCTGCCGGTATTTGAAATACTGGTGGCATAGCTTCCAGCATCACAGTAACATGCAAGCCATCACAGGATGACAAACTGGCAGCTGGGTGGTGGAATTTTGTATTACTAATATGGCTCAGTGGCTAAGAGCTTGGCTGCTAACCAAAAGGTCAGCAGTTTGAATCCACCAGCCGCTCCTTGGAAACCCTATGGGGCAGTTCTGCTGTGTCCTATAGGGTCACTATGAGTCAGAATCAACTTGACAGCAACGGGTTTGTTTGTTTTTTGGTAATAAGTATTTATAGAATCTACAGCTGTTATGAATGTTAGTGTTCTTTTATAATCTTGTGGTTGTGTTTTTCTATTTTACCTGAAGTACCTACCTTTACCTAAAGAATAGTTTATACAGAGTGTCCAAAGCTTATTTTTTTCAAAATTGAGTTTTGGTTGAACTGTGACTTAATTCTGCTGGTGTATTTGATCAGTTGCAAAACCTCTGAACAGAGTTGGAGTTTAGATGACCAGGTTCTTCTTATCAGAGTGCCATCAGACAGCCAGCTAACAGGGTGACTCAGTTTCTTAGTGCTGCTATAACAGCGATACCACAAATTGGGTGGCTTTAATGAACAGGAATTTATTTTCTCACAGTTTCGGAGGCTAGAAGTCCGAATTAAGGGCACCAACTCTAGAGGAAGGCTTTCTCTATCAGCTCTAGGGAAGGTCCCTGTCTCTTTTTAACTTCTGTTCCCCAGTTCTTGGTGATCTTTACACGGCATGGCATCTGTATTCCCCCATCTATGCTTCCTTGCCTCTGTGTCTAATCTACTCCTTTTATATCTCAGAAGTAATTGACTTAAAACACACCCTACGCTGATATGACCTCATTAACGTAACAAAGAAAAACTCTATTCCCAAATGGGATTACATCCCCAGGTATGTTGTTGTTGTTGTTAGGTGCTATTGTGTTGATTTAGACTCCTAGCAACCCCACATGACAGACTAGAACTGCCCCATAGGGTTTTCTAGACTATAATCTTCACAGGAACAGATCGCTAGGTCTGTCTCCTGCAGAGCTACTGGGTGGATTTGAACTGCCAACCTTTCAGTTAACAGTTGAACGCTTAACCATTGTGCCACCAGGGCTTCTTTTCACCGATATAGGGATTAGAATTTACAACATATATTTTTGGGGGACACAATTCTATCCATAACACTGGGAGCACTACCGGGATGCTTTTGTTTTGTAATGGGGTCGCTGGCCTCCTAGGAGAGAGTGATATAGCAAACAGCATACTTAGATGCTGGTAGGGTACTAGACACTGTAAGCCATGAAATTGTCATGGACAAGAGGAGCTAAGGGCTGTTGGGAATGGAGAGATCGTAACCAGGAGTGCCATGGGCAGTCCTAACCAGAGGCAGGGGCTCGAGGCTTGCCATGATGTTTCAATTATGAACTGGATAAAATAATAATATGAATAGTAGATATTTACAAGTGCTAATAGATGCCAGTAATTAAGAGCTACGGCTGCTAACCAAAAGGTCGGCAGTTTGAATCCACCAGCCGCTCCTTGGATACCCTATAGGGCAGTTCTACTCTGTCTATAGGGTGTTTATGAGTCAGAATCAACTCAACGGCAATGGGTTTAATAGGTACCAGGAACATTTTTAAGCCCTTTACTTAGTGTGTGTGTGTGTCTGGTGTGCTGTCTTGAATATTCATGGACTCAAAAAGATATTTTGATTCTTTAAGAGATCATTGCAGCAATATGAGCTGCCCTAACACAGTACAACGAATACAGATAATAACTAAAGAAGCCTGTCAGGACTTTCAGAATAATTTGGAAAAGGATAGGCATCCCTCTAAACTCCTAAGAATTTAAAACCAGCAAACAATCTTAAGTTGTAAAATTTTTATAGATGTCTTTTAAGACTTTGCTAATAAAACAAACAAGAAATAAATGATTTTTTTTTTTTTTTTTGTTTTGTTTTAACAAAGAGAAGTTTCTTTCCTCACAGTCAAAGTAGGCTAAAAGTCCAAATTCAGGGCGTCAACTCCAGGGGAAGGCTTTCTCTCTCTGTCGGCCTTCTCATCAGTGTTCCCCCGGACTAGGAGCTTCTCGGCGCAGGGACCCGTCCAAAGGACGCGCTCTGCTCCTGGCACTGTTTTCTTGATGGTATGTGGTCCCAATGATTTTTTTTTTTTATTCTCACTGGCTTGTTTGTATTCCTTAAAATAAGAAGTGCCTCTGTTTCGTTTCATGAAACTTTACCAATGATTAGTCCATAATTTAAAGTAAACACATTAGTTATATTCTTTAAATATTGAAATGGACAAGGTAATTGAAGTTTCTAAAATTTACAGTCATTACAAGCACAATAAATAAGTTTCATAATGATTTCATTATTCTGTTCATAAGCTCTTTATTGTTCATTTGTCATTTTGAGTCTTTTGTATGTAAATCTGAATGTCTCTGCCCTGATTTTAATGCCTCTTTAATATCAGATCTTCTCCAGATTTAGTATCAAATTCAACACATGCCAAAGGTATAAGGCTTATCTACCTTAAAAAAGGCCTAACGTTTTCCAGATCATATTTAATTTTGTCATACAATTTTTATAGCTTTTGAACATGCTTCTTACTTTTTTCAGTTACTTTGGAAGTTCTCTCTCTTTTTTTACAGCAAACTACTGTATTTTATTTTCAGATAGGTCTTTCATCTCTAACATGTTGTAATTAAAAAACATCTCTTTCCATTCTTTGCTTTTACAAATTCTTCAATGATTTCATCACAATTAAGCTGCCAAACAATATCTACTTCCATACCTAATAAAGATAAATAAGGATAATGAATCCAGTCTTTCTTGAATCATTGTTATATGCTGAGGGCAAAAGTGAGCATACTGTGGTGCAGTGTGTGATTATTAAAGTTAGGAATATGAGTAAAGCAATTTCAACATTGGGAAATACGCATTGTATTTTATCTTCTATTATGTAATCTTACGTGCCTACATGAGTAAAATTTGTCTTTCCTGAATCTGTAAACTTAGTTCTCATGTAAGAATGAAATTATCACACTTCTCCATAAAGGTTTGTATTTAAGTCATTGGGATAAGCCTGCACTAATTTCTTGGATGCCTTCATGCATTCTTCATCAGATATATCCACATTGTTTAAGAAGTAAAATCTATTTGAAAGAACTTCATACACTTTCACCTTTCTTTTCTTTTCTTTTCTTTCTTTTTATTGTTCTTTAGATGAAGATTTATAGAGTAAATCAGTTTCTCATTAAACAATTAATACACATACTGTTTTGTGACATTGGTTGCCAACCCCACGATGTGTTAACACTCTCCGCCTCTCAACCTTGGATTCCCCATTACCATTCGTCCAGTTTTCCTGTCCCCTCCTGCCTTTTCATCCTTGCTCCTGGGCTGGTGTATCCATTTAATATTATACACATGGTTGAGCTGTGTGTATTATTGCTTGTTTCATGGACCTGCCTAATCTTTGGCTGAAGGGTGAACCTCAGGAGTGACCTCAGTACTGAGTTAAAAGGATGTCCAGGGGCTATACTCTTGGGGTTTCTCCAGTCTGACAGTAAGTCTGATCCGTTTTGTGAGTTTGAATTTTGTTATGCATTTTTCTCCAGCTCTGTCTGGGACCCTCTATTGTGACCCCTGTCAGAGCAGTCAGTGGTGGTAGCTGGGCATCATCTAGTTGTGCTGAACTCAGTCTGTTGGAGGCTGTTGTAGTTGTGGCCCGTTAGTCCTTTGGACTGCTCTTTCCTTTGTGTCTTTAGTTGTCTTCATTCTCCCTTGCTCCAGACAGGATAAGAGCTGTAGAGTATGTTAGATGGCTCACAGGCTTTTAAGACCCATACGCTACTCACCAAAGTCGGATGTAGAATATTTTCTTTATAAACTGTGTTATGCCAATTGAGCTAGATATCCCCTGAGACCATGGTCCCCACAGCCCTCAGCCCAGTAATTCGGTCCCTCAGGGAGTTTGGATGTGTCAATGAAGCTTCTATGACTTTGCCTTGGTCAAGTAGTGCTGACTTCCCTAGCACTGTGTACTGTCTTACCCTTCACCAACTTTGCAAGTTTTTTAAACACTCTAGTTAAGATAAAACTTGATTCTAGAACTTGTTTTAAAACCATTATCAAACTAAACCTGTTGCCATGGAGTTGACACTGACTTATGGCAAACCCATGTGTGTCAGAGTAGAACCGTCTGCTCTGTAGTTTTTTGATGGCTGATTTTTTTGAAGTTTATCCCCCTGCCTTTCTTCCAAGGGTGCCTGTGATTAGCATCAGAGTGTGTTAAGTTTGCACCACCCATGGACTCCTTAAGGCCATTAGTGGACAGTTTTATGTATCTTTTTGTTTTCTTTGCACTTTGGTTCTGGTGCCCTTTAATATGCTGGGTCCTTGTGGCCTAGTTTGTAAAAAACATCTAGAACTAGCAGCTATCCAAGGACAACAGTTGGTCTCTATTCTCCTGGAGCAAGAGTTTTTTTTTTTTTTTTTTTTTTTAATCAAGGGACTTATCAATCTAATAATAAATGTTATTCACAGTGAACAGGAAAAGAGGACACAGTCCCTCTCTTATGTTGTGAAGCAAGCGTAACTTTGATTCCCAAACCAGGTGAGAACCCGAGGAAGAAAAACTATAGGACAGTCTCACAAAGTTAAATTAAAAAATTCTAAATAAGACATTAGCAAATAAAATTCAATGATGTTAAAAAAAAAAAAAAAGTATAGTATACCTTGAACAAATTGTGCTCTAGGGTGGTTTAATATTGTTGTTGTTGTTCTTAGATGCTGTCGAGTCGGTTCCAACTCATAGAGACTCTGTGAACAACAGAACGAAACACTGCCCTATCCTGTGACATCCTCACAATCGTTGTTATGCTTGAGCCCATTGTTGCAGCCACTGTGTCAATCCGTCTTGTTGAGGGTTTTCCTCTCTTTCGCTGACCCTCTACTTTACCAAGCATGATGTCCTTCTCCAGGGACTGATCTCTCCTGACAACATGTCCAAAGTATGTAAGACATAGTCTCGCCATCCACGCTTCTAAGGAGAATTCTGGTTGTACTTCTTCCAAGACAGACCTGTTCGTTCTTTTGGCAGTCCATGGTATATTCAGTATCCTTCGTCAACACTACAATTCAAAGGTGTCAATTCTTCTTCTGTCTTCCTTATTCATTGTCCAACTCTCACGTGCATATGAGGCGATTGAAGACACCATGGCTTGGGTCAGGCACACCTTAGTCCTCAGATGACATCTTTGCTTTTCAACACTTTAAAGAGGTCTTTTGCAGCAGATTTGCTCAGTGTAGTGCATCTTTTGATTTCTTGACTGCTGCTTCCATTGGTGTTGATTGTGGATCCAAGTAAAATGAAAGCCTTGACAACTTCAATCTTTTCTTTGTTTATCATGACGTTGCTTATTGGTCTAGTTGTGAGGATTTTTGTTTTCTTTACGCTGAACTGTAATCCATACTGAAGACTGTGGTCTTTGATCTTCATCAGTAAGTGCTTCAAATCCTCTTCGCTTTCAGCAAGCAAGGTTGTGTCATCTGCATATCTCAGGTTGTTAATGAGTCTTCCACCAATCCTAACACCATATTCTTCTTCATATAGTCCAGCTTCTCGGATTATTTGTTCGGCATACAGATTGAAGAGTTATGGTGAAAGGATTCAACCCTGACACACACCTTTCCTAACTTTAAACCACATAGTATCCCCTTGTTCTGTCTGAACAACTGCCTCTTGATCTATGTACAAGTTCCTTATGAGTACAATTAAGTGTTCTGGAATTCCCATTCTTTCCAATGTTATCCATAATTTGTCATGATCCACACAGTCAAATGCTTTAGCATAGTCAATAAAACACAGATAAATATCTTTCTGGTATTCTTTGCTTTCAGCCAGGATCCATCTGACATCAGCAATGATATCCCTTGTTCCACATCCTCTTCTGAATCCAGCCTGAATTTCTGGTAGTTCCCTGTCAATATATTGCTGCAGCCACTTTTGAATGATCTTCAGTAAAATTTTACTTGCATGTGATATTAATGATATTGTTCGATAATTTCCACATTTGGTTGGATCACCTTTCTTGGGAATAGGCATAAATATGGATCTCTTCCAGTCGGTTGGCCAGGTAGCTGTCCTCCAAATTTCTTGGCATAGATGAGTGAGCACTTCCAGTGCTGTATCCATTTGTTGAAACATCTCAGTTGATAATTCCGTCAATTCCTGGAGCCTTGGTTTCACCAATGCCTTCAGTGCAGCTTGGACTTCTTCCTTCAGTACTATTGGTTCCTGATCATATGCTACCTCTTGAAATGGCTGAAAGTTGACCAATTTTTTTTGGTATAATGACTCTGTGTATACCTTCCATCATCTTTTTATGCTTCCTGCGTCGTTTAATATTTTCCCCATAGAATCCTTCAGTATTGCAACTCGAGGCTTGAATTTTTTCTGAATAAAAAAACTCAAGCCTCAAGTTGCAATAGTGAAGGTTTAATATTAGAAGATTTTAAAATGTCATTTACTATATTAACAGTAAAGGAGAAAAAAAAGCATTAGATGCAAAAAAAAGAGAGAGAGATAAAATTAAACACATATTCATGATAAACATCTTAGTAAAATAGAAAAAAAAAAGAACTTTCTTAATCTGATAAAAGATATCTACCAAAAACTCACAGCAAACTTATTCTTAATGGTGAAAAATTAAAAGCATTCTCTTTAAAATTAGGAACAAAATAAGGATTTCCATAATCACCACTTCTATTTAACATTGTAATCTTCAAGCTTGCACAGTAAGAGAAGATAAAAAAGTAAAAGTAGAAGGATTAGAATGGAACATATGAAACTCTCATTATTCTCAGAGGTGTGACTGTTTGCAATAAAAAAAAGAAAGTCAATCTTTAATCAAAGCATTATAATTAATAAGAGAACACAGCAAGGTTTCTAGATACAAGGTTTCTAGATTTTTAAAGTTGTATTCTCTTACATCATCTACAATTAACAGCACATTTGATTTTTTAAAAAAGATACTCTTTATAATAGCAAGAAAAGATATAAGGTTATTAAGAATTAATATATCAAAACATTTAGATTTTATGGAGAAAATTATACAATTTTTTGGAAGCTATTAAAGAAGTCCTATCTTAAATGGAATGATATGCATAAAAAGAGTCAATATCAGACCATAATGCAATTCTAATAAGTATCCTGACTGAATATTTTTGTGGAACTTAATAAAACTGAGTCTAGCATTTATGTAGATAAGCACAGGGTTACCAGTAGCCAAGAGAATTTTGAAGAAAAAAATTTGAAGAAAATTTTGAGCAACTTGTCCTATCAAATATCAATGTTACCGTAAATCAACGATGTTTACGCCAGGGTCGGACCAGCACAGGCATAGATAAGAAGAGCAGGAGGTCAGGAGAGAAAGCCCAGAAACAGCACCACGTGTACAAAAATTCATATTTATAATCTCTACAGAATTTTTACAGCACAGTATGTCAGAGAGAAACAACTTAATAGAAAAATGAACAAAAATTTTCTCACCACATGGAACCCAAAGTCGAGAAAGGAGAGTGTTGACATGTCGTGGAGTTGGTAACCAATGTCACAAAACAAGTACGTGTACTAATTGTTTACTGAGAAGCTAATTTGTTCTGTAAACCTTCATCAGAAGTATAAAAAAAAAAAAAAATTTTTTTTCTCACCAAAGAGGAATCAGGAATGGCCTCAGTAAATGCAAAGCTACTCAACTTTTATTAGTGATCAGGAATGCAAATTAAAATCACAATGAAACACTAAAGATTGTCAAAACCAAAGCCTCTTGATACTAAGTGTTGCTATTAATTGGCACAGCCATTTTGGAGACTAATTTGGCCCTATCTGTCCCATAAAGTTGTGGTTCTTGTATCTTATGTCTCATCATAACGAGACACCTATCCTGGAGGTTCTAGGGCTCACATGAACCAGGGAATGCACACAAGAGTGTTCAAAGCAGCATAGTTTGTCTGAACATGAAATGGGAAACAACAGGAGGAAGAAGGAATTGTGATATGTTCATTCAAAACAATTCAGTGAGGCAGTGAAAATGAATGAACTAGAACTACATGTATGAAAGGGTATGAAAATCACAAGGATTTTTTAAGGAAAAAAGCAAGTTTTACAAAAACGCACAGAGATTGATTCTCTTTTATGTTGTTTAAAATATGCAAAACAATACTAAAGATGCTTAGGGATTTTTATAGAAAATTCTGTAGAACTACATAGAAGTGATAAACCCAAATCCAGCCTCAGGGCCTCCTCTGTGGATCAAGGAGGGGGCAAAGTGAGGGGAACACACAAGGAAGATTTAAGCGTGTGGCAGTTTTATTTCAAGAGTGGGTGGTGGATTTTACAAGATTTTGTGGCTGTTTATATGATTTTGTATGGTGTTAACAATGAGTAACATTTTTTAATTTAAAAAAACCAAACAGCTCACAGGCCATTGCTGATAGCCAGTGGGAAGGGAAGTGTGATCTCCCCTTGCAAAGGGCAGAGTACTGTTGAGAGCTAGAGGTGGTGTAGTGGTTAAGAGCTATGGCTGCTAACTGAAAGGTCTGCAGTTTGAATCCACCAGCTGCTCCTTGGAAACCTATGGGTCAGTTCTACTCTGTCCAATAGGGTTGCTATGACTTGGAATTAACTCGATAGCAACAGGTTTGCGTTTTCTTTTTTTTTTTTTTGGTCTTCCCCTCTCTTTGCCCTCCACTCTTTCCACATGATCTCTCTCTCTCACTCTCTCTCTCTGAAACTGTTGCCATGGAGTCGACTCCAACTCATGGTGACCCCATGTGTGTCAGAGTAAAACTGTGCTCTATAGGGATTTTTTTTCTTTCTTTCTTTTTTGTATTTGTGGAAATTTTTAACAACAATTACTATAAACTTAAAAAGATTGATTTCAGCTATCTTGGAAAACTTATTTATACCTCATTTCTTCAGAAGTGGCAACATTTTCTATTGGGTAAAAATAATGTAAGCTGTAATAGGACTTTAGAATAAAAATCAACAAACTGACTACTCATCTGCTAATTGTTATATATAATTACTAATCTTGAAGGCAGAGTTTATGTTGTCATTTTCTCAATCTTTAGGCAAGACTAAAACAATTGCTTCTCAGATATTGAAGAATTTGGTAAAAACTTGCTTAAGAAAGCTATTCCTGTATCCTCCTTCCCCACCCATTTTTATTCTTTTTATTATTTCTCTCACTCTCAGGAATTAGTTTAGATTTTACTTAGATTTCTTATTGTAAAGTATAAGCATGTTTATTTTCCTATCTTCAATGGATTTAGGTAGCATTTGATTATCATTCTAGAAAGGCTTTTATTTAAAGAAAACCAGTGTGAGTTCTCCATAGGGTTTTCAATGACCGATTTTAGAAGTAGATTGCCAGGTCTTTGTTCCAGGGCATTGCTGGGTAGACTTGAACCTCCAACCTTTCAATTAACAGCCGAGCATGTTAACTGTTTGCACCACCCAGGGACACACTCTCTCTGTATATATACATATGGTTTCATATGGCTCTATCTGTCATCTATATATGCATATATTTGTCATATACATATATATGTCATATAAATATATACATGTATAGTCATATATATATTTGTTGTTGTTGTTAGTTGCTGCTGGGCAGATTCTAACTCACAGCAACCCCATGTGTGCAAAGTAGAACTGCTCCATAGGGTTTTTAAGGCTGCAATAGGAAGCAGATCACTAGACCTGTCTTCTGAAGCACCTCAGGGTTGGTTTGAACCACCAATCTTTCATCTAGCAATCAAGCACACATACACTCTGTGTGTATATATATACATATATGTACACACACACACACATGCTTTTAGGACTAAGGAACAGAGCTCTTCCTGGCATAGAGAGATCCAAAGGAAATTTCTCCAGTGGCTCTTTGTTAAATGTTCTTCTAAGATGCAATAAAATTTGTATATATACACACATAACATTAGGTGCAACTGATTTTTCTTCCATAGGTCAAAAAGGGAATACACACTAGAAAGTTTTTTTACTGCTTACTGACATAGTCATGGTTTTAACCCTTTCAAGAAGTAAAACCTCACTTATGTGTCAAATAAATCTAGTCTTCTCTCTCCTCTCTCCTCACTCGTCGTTCCCATCATGGCGTCCTTATTTCATGCTCATTGGGTTTTATCTTTCACATTATATTTGTTTTCAAGCCTAAGCTCCTGTCAGAGCTTTCTTCTCTAGTTTGCCCCTAGGATATTTTATTTACCACAAAATTGCTTTGAGATGGTGTCCACACTGCTAAATGAAGCAGAGAGGCAATTATCATAAAGCTTAGGCCCCTCCAATCCCAGTCCAAATGAGGGTTTGGGCCAGAGTTATCCAGATTATCAATTTGAATGTTCGTGGGACAAATAGGTGTGAAAGGATGGAGCTCTGAAGACAGGTCGGTGGCACTGGGCCCATGGCACATGCCGTCTCAGCTGTCTCTGTCTTCTTATTTGCTAACCCATGTGTTCATTTAGTCAGCACACACTTACTGACACGACTGGGGCAAGCACGAACCGTGCCAGGCCTGGAGAGTACACTATCCTTACTCCCAGGTGCTCTGAGCTAGGAGATTAGGGCGGTGCTAGAGGGGAGGCCAGAAGTCCCTGGGTAGTGCCAACGGTTAAGTGCATCCTGAGGCACCTCAGAAGAAAGGCCCACAGTTCTACTTCCAAAAATGAGCCATTGAAAAGTCTGTGGAGCACAGTTCTACTCTGACACACATGGAGTCGCCGTGAGTCGGCACTGACGCCACAGCAACTGGGCAGAGGCGAGGCCCGGGTGTTGTGGGAGCACAACACAGGGCGTGACTGCCGGCCTGTCTGAGCAGAGCCTTGAGGGAAGGGAAGCCCTTCATTCGCCAGGTGAAAAGGAGGGGGCAGGACTCACGGGCAAAGGAACAACATCTGTCAATCTAAGACATGCTGTTGTTAAGCCCTATTATTTGTTCTCTAAACCAGGGTGAAAAACAGAACCTGCTTAACGGGAGCCTTTAAGCTGGACCCCGTTTATCTGAAGCACAGCCACCAGGATTCAGGTAAGCTCGTGCGCTTGCTTTTTACAGGCTGCTTCCGGTTCCGGTTTCCTCAGAGCTGCGCTCCAAGTGTCCAGGGGTCAGGAGTGGAGCGTTTACACCCAGTGGCGGCTGGGCGGGAGCAGAGGCAGTGCTCAGCTTTCCTTCCCCTTGGGGTGGATTCGTCATGGTGCTATGGGCTCCCTGCGGGGAGGTGTCCCCTCCACGGGCACCTAGAACCTGGTGCTCAGGGCAGGGGCAGGAGCACAGAACAGTGTGGACAGGACCAAGAGGTGCACGGGCACCTTGTACGTGTAAAGAAGCATCTTTAGAATAATGACTGCCCTGATGTCTTTCTGAAAAAGCATTTGCGTCAGCTTACGCCAATACCCCAAAGAAAAAAAATTAAATGAAGAAAGTTGGGTAGGGGTGGGGAGTAAAGAGAAAGTAGGATGGAGCCACAGGTAGGATTGGTATACAAAATGCATACTGCACTCATTCAGTTAGCCTGGCACTGGTGATGGGACAGCAAACGAGGCACCGTGCCCACCCCAACATCGAGTGCGTAAACGGACCAGCAGACAATTGTCAAGCAACGACTGTGATGAGTCCTACATCAGGCTGAGCATGGGCTGCTCCCCAGGCCACAGCAGAGAATGCACAGTTGCTAGAGGAAAGCCTCGAATTTGACTTTGGGCTTCCTAGTGACACAATGAGGTATACGCATCACGGTGACGTTAAGGACTGAGGAGCAGAACATTCCCTAGGAGGAAAGACCCAAAAGACACTTCTGCAGTGCCTTCTCATAAAATTCTCTTCTTTTGTGCAACAAAACTATAAAACATAACATAGCTGCTTTCTCATGGCTCTGGTCCTTTCACGTGGGCCGTGGCCCAACACCAAGTTAGGGGTTCGTCATTCTTTATGTTAGCAGTGAACAATTGTACAAGGACACTCCTAAGTTGAACCAAATTCTTCAACCAGCCCTTAAGGAAGGCAGATTCGTTGAGAAGCAAACTCCATCTTTCACTAATAATGTTGTTTGGCTGTTGATGATACTGTATCATAACTTTTATGTGGAACCTCTAATTGCACTAATACAATTTTCTGCAGTGAACGAGATGTTCTATAGTATGTGGCTACTGAGCCCTTGAAATGTGGCTAGTGTGACTGAAGAACTCTTTAACTTTATTTCATTTTAATTAAATTTAAATAGCCACAGGTGGCTAGTGGCTACCATGTTAGACGATGCCCCTGTATAAACTAAAAAGGAGGGTAATTTATTCATTTTGACTCATGACAGTCATCTGATTATTTAGCCAGTTTTACTGAGCACCTATTACATGTAATTTTGGGGATGTTGTTATTTTATTTCTATTGTTACCTATGAATTACTGTCAGATTACTGCTGATGACTCTGCTACCTATGTCATATTCATTTAACAACACTGGTCCTCAGGAGGGGCCACGCGGTGTGGAGGAAGGAGCATTGGTCTAGGAGCTGAGATCTGGGCTTCCCTCTCAGAGTCACTCATGAAATAAGAGGGTTGGGGCTGATGGACCTGCATTTCTCTCCCATCTCTGACATTTTATGATTCACATTGAGAAAATCTACCACCCACCTGTCAGTTTGTTGTACTGTGGTGGCTTGCATGTTGCTGTGATGCTAGAAGCAATGCCACCAGTATTTCAAATACCAGCAGGGTCACCCATGGGGACAGGTTTTAGCAGAGCTTCCAGACAAAGACAGACTAGAAAGAAAGACCTGGTAATCTGTTTCTGAAAATTAGCCAATGAAAACCCTGTAGATCACAACTGAATATTGCCTAGTATAATGCTGGAAGCACTCCAAATACACAGTGGCTGCAACAATGGACTCAGTCAAACCAGCGATTGTGAAGATGACACAGGCCCAGGCGATATTTTGTCCCGTCAGATTACCCAGTAAGTAAGGTAAGCACGTGGTTAGGGCATCAACAGAACAAGGGTACCAGTTGGCCAAAGCAAAGACCCATAGATGCCAAGCAGACAGGACACAAGGAAAAGCAAGCGCTGCAGTGGAAGGGAACTGGCGAGGCAGTAAATGAAATTGCTACCCAGTGCGTGAGAGTGTGCCAGCCAGAAATAAAGTTCACACAGGGTCACGAGGGCGCCCATGCTCAAGGTTGTTTAAGCTACGAGGCCACTACCACTTGAACACCTTCAGTGACATCTGTCTCCTATAGTCCCATCCTGTGTAATTAAAAATTCCTTATCTAGGCAGGTCTCTTGGGAGTATACTATTTCTTTCAAATAAACAAGAGGTGGGGGTGGACTGTCAAGTTTAACTCTTGCTACATTCACCCAATATGCAACTGGATCCAACATGAGCAGTTACTAGGCAAAGACAGATTATATTAATAGATAACAGGTCTCTGATCCGTTTTGAGAGAACTGTTTTGTACATCCATGTCTGCTGATCCAGCAACTCCAGCCAGGAGGGCCAGCAATGCTCTTTTCGATAATACAAACACACGGGTATGTTCTTGCACAGGTCCTGTTAAACAACCAACGGGAACTCTAGTCTCAGATGACGTGCAAAAGCAAGAGAACTTGAATAAGTCGATCATTGCAATGAATTCAGTCAAGTTACTTTTTAACTGTATAGCATTTATGTACAGAATTATGTCCTAAGTTTTGTAAACAATATTTATCACTTTAACTTTAAAATATATTTGGCATACACACAGATGCAATCTAGCATACATTTAATATAATACTAACATAGGTAATAATTTAATATAATACTAACATAGCAAACGTCTGAAAATGCTGGAAATATTAATATTTATCTAACACAAAAGGTTTTTATTTATGTGTCAAGTGAGTTTCGTTTTTTATTGCCTGTTTCGAGGGACTCAGTGCTTAGTATTACTCTATATATACTAATAAACAAGGTATTAGACATATTAAGAGGATGCAAAATTCACTATTTATTGTGAAAAATGTTTCTATTTTGCATCAATGAGTGTATTTCTAAATTCATCTTCCAAAAAAGCAACAAAGGACAATTATCAGAACATTACATTTGTATTTTATTGGAATATTTCTGTATCTCCATGT
>NW_004444171.1:1315271-1317118 GCF_000243295.1 Trichechus manatus latirostris | reverse complement strand
ATATATATATATACACACACATGGACCGCTGGTAGTGCAGTGGTTAAGAGTTGGGCTGCTAACCAAAAGGTCAGCAGTTCGAATCCACCTGTTGTTCCTTGGAAACTCTATGGAACAGTTCTACTCTGTCCTGTAGGGTCACTCTGAGTCAGAATCGGGTTTAGTTTTTGGTATATATATATATATACACACACACACAGTCACAGTCACTGTACCAAAAAGAATTCGTTGACATTAAACCATTTCAGGAGGTAGCAAATGATCAAGAACTGATGGAACTGAAGGAAGAAATCCAAGCTGCGCTGAAGGGAATGGCGAAAAACAAGGCTCCAGGAATTGACCGAGTACCAATTGAGATGTTTCAACAAACAGATGCAGCACTGGAGGTGCTCACTCGTCTGTGTCAAGAAATTTGGAAGACAGCTACCTGGCCAGCTGACTGGAAGAGATTCATATTTGTGCCCATTCCAAAGAAAGGTGATCCAACAGAATGCAGAAATTATCTAACAATAACATTAATATCACACATAAGTAAAATTTTGCTGAAGATCATTCAACAGTGGTTGCAGCAGTACATTGACAGGGAACTGTCAGAAGTTCAAGCCGGATTCAGAAGAAGTCATGGAACGAGGGATATCATTGCTGATGTCAGATGGGTCTTGGCTGAAAGCAGAGTTATCAGAAAGATGTTTACCTGTGTTTTATTCATTATGCAAAAGCATGTGACTGTGTGGATCATAACAAATTATGGATAACACTGTGAGGAATGGGAATTCTGTAACACTTAATTGTGCTCATGAGGAACCTGTACATAGACCAAGAGGCGGTTGTTTGAACAGAATGGGGGATGCTGCATGGTTTAAAGTCAGGAAGGGTGTGAGTCAGGGTTGTTTCCTTTCACCATACTTATCCAATCTGTATGCTGAGCAAATAATCCAAGAAGCTGGACTATATAAAGAAGAACATGGCCTCAGGATTGGAGGAAGATTCATTAACAGCCTGCGATAAGAAGATGACACAGATTTGCTTGCTGAAAGTGACGAGGACTTGAAGCACTTACTGATGAAGATCAAAGACAACAGCCTTCAGTATGGATTACACCTCAACATAAAGAAAACAAAAATCCTCACAACTGGACCAATAAGCAACATTATGATAAATGGAAAAAATACTGAAGTTGTCAAGGATTTCATTTTACTTGGATCGACAACCAATGCCCATGAAAGCAGTAGTCAAGAAATCAAATGACGGATTGCACTGGGCAAATCTGCTGTAAAAAACCTCTTTAAAGTGTTAAAAAGTAAGGATGTCACTTTGAGGACTGAAGTGTGCCTGACCCAAGTCATGGTAGTTTCGATCACTTCATATACATGTGACAGCTGGACAATGAATAAGAAAGAATGAAGAATTGATGCCTTTAAATTATGGTGTTGGTGAAGAATATTGAACATACTATGAACTGCCAGAAGAATGAACAAATCTGTCTTGGAAGAAGTACAAGCAGAATGTTTCTTAGAAGCAAGGATGGCAAGACATGTCTCACATACTTTGGACATGTTATCAGGAGGGAATAGTCCCTGGAGGAGGACATCATGCTTCGTAAAGTAGAGGGTCAGCAAAAAAGAGAAAGACCCTCAACAAGATGGATTGACACAGTGGCTGCAACAATGGGCTGAAACATAGCCAACGATTGTGAGGATGGCACAGGACTGGGCAGTGTTTTGCTCTGTTGTATGCAGGGTGGCTGTGAGTCGGAACTGACTCAAGAGCACCTAACAACACCTACCAAGGGCCATCACATGCCTTAATCTGGCCCTGATGACAGCAGTTGAGAAAATGCCTGGTCT
>NW_004444171.1:1309036-1310674 GCF_000243295.1 Trichechus manatus latirostris | reverse complement strand
CAGCCCCATTTTTCAACTTGGAACTGTGTGCCCGCTCTGTCCAGGTACTCAGAAATAAGCAAGGCACCACATCTACCTCCTGGACTACCTGGCTAGTGGGGGAGACAGATGTACACAAAATCATACACTCAGTGATACCCCATTATCCGGTCTGCTGTAAGCTGTTTCTGAAACAGATATGAAACATATTTCTCCCCTCTGATAGCTGTTTCTATGCTAAGGGAAAATGTCCCAATTCTTTGGCTAGTTTTCTGATATTCTGGCTTCTCCTTACACCACTTGTTATACTTTATGATAATGAAGTTCCAGGAATCACGCACTGGTAGCTTATGAGTCATAGGTAGTGTGTGAACAACTTTTGTGTAGCCCATCAGTGGCATTACCAAGGGTGTGCAGGGGTTGCAGACCATACCAGGTGACACTGTCAGAGGAGGTGACACCAAAATGACCATCTATAAAATTTTTGTGCAGTGTTTCAGCAGAAATTTATTATTTTTTATAAAAATATCCCTGTAGTTAGTTATAACAACAAATTTTTTTTCATAAGCCCAGCTTACATGTATCAATATACCTACAAGGCTAAAACTCTATGTTAATTTACTTTTTGAACCTTCTAATGCACTCTGGTCAGAGCTGTCATTATTATCATTATTACTCAATTACAGCGATGCTTCGAATCATATGGTTTCGTCTGCACACACGAAAAGCTCGCGCTGTTGTTTTTAATTGCTGCTAGTGCTTCCATAGTCACTGATTTTGTCAAATTTTCTGGAGTTTTAGCTACAATGTTGTGGTAATTAGCATTGAGAGGGGGGTGACACCATGACTTACCACACTGGGGGACACCAACCGTAGTGACACCACTGTAGCCCACCTGTAGTTTTTAAGCAACAGGTACCCAGGCAGGGACTAAGCACTACAAGTAGCCTGGTTCTTATTGATTTCCACTATTAAAAAACTCAGTGCTTCTGAGGGGGAGCATACCCCTGACATATGGTGAAGACTGAAACTTTCACTGAGTGAACCATAAGGTGATCATCAGTTCCATGTGGCAGATGCCCTGAGGTCCCATGCAGGGAGGTCCTACTTCACTGTCATCACATCTCCCTGCACCCAACGAGGAGCCAGTCTCTTAGTTCCCCTCTGCAGAGGGGGGTCCAGGGAACAAAAGAGGTAGGAAGAGAGTCATACTCAGCATTTCATTTACAAGCTGAAATCCAATATTACTATTTAAAAAATAAAAATGAAGTGCTGCTCCTTTTTCTTCCCAAATGGCCCCCTTTTCCTTCTTCTCATCACAGTCCTCTGCTCTTTGCTCTGTTACATTTATAAGCATTGGGGAGTTATACTGAATGGCAAGTGCAAGTAAGCTGACAAACTCAGGAAAGACTAGGAAAAGCAGAGGGAGTACGAATTTGATGACCAACACGTTGACAGACTACATTTTCTGGTGATGGGTTGTGATGGTTAAGGTTATGTGTCAGCTTTGCTGGGTCATGATTCTTAGTGTTTTGGCAGATATTATGTAATCATCCTCCATTTTGTGATCTGATGTGAGCAGCCAGTCAGGTGAAAAGGAAGTTTCCTTGGGGGTGTGACCTACATTATATATATATGGATATTCTGGCAAAGCTCTCC
>NW_004444171.1:1299033-1308468 GCF_000243295.1 Trichechus manatus latirostris | reverse complement strand
TATGGCTGAGGAAGAGCTGACTGACCTTAATGACATGGATGGAGTAAAGCTTTCAGGACCTTCATTTACTGATGTAGCATGACTCAAAACAAGAAGAAACAGCTTCAAACATCCATTAATAATCGGAATGTGGAATGTACGAAGTATGAATCTAGGAAAATTGAAAGTCATCAAAAATGAAATGGAATGCCTGAAGATCAACATCCTAGGCATTATTGTGCTGAAATGGACTGGTAATGGCCATTTTGAATCAGACAATCATATGGTCAACTATGCCAGGAGTGACAAATTGAACAGGAATGGTGTTGCATTAATTGTCAAGAAGAACATTTCAAGATATATCCTGAAGCACAATGCTGTCAGTGATAGGATAACATCCATATGCCTGCAAGGAAGACCAGTTAATACGACTATTATTCAAACTTACACTCCAACCACTAATGCCAAAGATGAAGAAATAGAAGATTTTTACCAACTTCCACAGTCTGAAATTGATCAAACACGCAATCAAGATGCATTGATAATTGCTGGTGACTAGAATGCAAAAGTTGGAAACAAAGAAGGATCGGTAGTTGGAAAATATGACCTTGGTGATAGAAACAATGCCAGAGATGGCATGATAGAATTTTGCCAGACTGACATTTTATTCATTGCAAATACCTTTTTTCAACAACATAAACTGGGACTATACATGTGGATCTCGCCAGATGGAATACACAGGAATCAAATCTGCTATGTCTGTGGAAAGAGATGATGGAGAATCTCATTATCATCAGTCACCACAAGGCCAGGAGCTGACTGCAGAACAGACCATCGATTACTCATATGCAAGTTCAAGCTGAAGCTGAAGAAAATTTAAACAAGTCCATGAGAGCCAAAGTATGACTTTGAGTATATCCTACGTGAATTTAGAAACCATTTCAAGAATAGATTTGATGCACTGAACACTAATGACTGAAGACCAGATGAGTTGTGGATGACATCAGGACATCATACATGAAGAAAGCAAAATGAATGTCAGAAGAGACTCTGAAACTTTCTTTTGAATGTAGAGTAGCTACAGTGAAAGGAAGAAATGATGAAGCAAAAGAGCTGAACAGAATATTTCAAAGGGCAGCTAGAGAAGACAAAGTAAAGTATTATAATGAAATGTACAATGACCTGGAGTTAGAAAACCAAAAGGAAAGAACATACTTGGCATTTCTCAAGCTGAAACAGAAAAATTCAAGACTGAATTTGCAATATTGAAGGAGTCTATGGGCAAAATATTGAAAGTTGTGGGAAGCATCAAAAAAAGACGGAAGGAATACACAGAGTCACTGCACCAAAAGAACTGGTCGATGTTCAGCCATTTCAGGAGGTAGCATATGATCAAGAACCAATAGTATTGAAGGAAGAAATCCAAGCTGCACTTAAGGCATTGGCGAAATAGAAGGCTCCAGGAATTGACGGAATACCAATTGAGATGTTTCAACAAAAAGATGCAGCATTGGAGGTGCTCACTCATCTGTGCTAAGAAATTTGGAACACAGCTACCTGGCCAGGCAACTGGAAGAGCTCCACATTTGTGCTCTTTCCAAATAAAGGTGATCCAACAGCATGCAGAAATTATCAAACAATATCGTTAGTATCACACACAAGTAAAATTTTGCTGAAGATAATTCAAGAATGGTTGCAGCGGTACATCAACAGGGAACTGCCAGAAATTCAAGCTGGATTCAGAAAAGGACATGGAATGAGGGATATCATTGCCGATGTCAGATGGATCTTAGCTGAAAGCAGAGAATACCAGAAAGAGGTTTACCTGTGTTTTATTGACTGTGCAAAGGAATTCAACTGTGTGGATCATAACAAATTATGGATAACATTGCGAAAAATGAGAATTTTTCCTGAGGAACCTGGACACAGACTAAGAGGCAGTTGTTCAAACAAAACAAGGGGATTCTGCATGGTTTAAAATCAGGAAAGGCGTACGTCGGTGTTGTATCCTTTCACCATACTTATTCAATCTGTGTTTTGAGCAAATAATCCAAGAAGCTGGACTTGGAGAAGAATGAGGCATCAGGATTGGAGGAAGACTCATTAACAACCTGTGATATGTAGATGATACAACCTTCTTGCTGAAAGTAAAGAAGACTTGAAGCACTTACTGATGAAGATCAAAGACTACAGCCTTCAGTATGGATTACACCTCAACATAGAGAAAACAAAAATCTTCACTAGGCCAATAAGCAACATCAGGATAAATGGAGAAAATATTGAAATTGTCAAGGATTTCATTTTACTTGGATCCACAACCAATGCCCATGGAAGCAGCAGTCAAAAAATGATGTATTGCATTGGACAAATCTGCTGCAAAAGACTTCTTTACAGTGTTAAAAAGTCAAGATATCACTTTGAGAACTAAGGTACTCCTGACCCAAGCCATGGTATTTTCAATCGCCTCATATACATGTGAAAACTGGACAATGAGTAAGGAAGACCGAGGAAGAATTGATGCCTTTGAATTATGGCATTGGCAAAGAATATTGAATATATTATGGAGAGGAATGAACAAATCTGTCTTGGAAGAAATACATCCAGAATGCTCCTTAGAATCAAGGATGGTGAGGCTTCATCTCCCGTTCTTTGGACATGTTATCAGGAGGGACCAGTCTTTGGAGAAAGACATCATGATTGGTAAAGTGTAGAGGGTCAGTGAAAGAGAGGAAGACCCTCAATGGGAAGGATTAACCAGTGGCTGCAGTGATGGGCTCAAGCATAATAACGATTGTGAAGATGGTGCAGGACCGATCAGCATTTTGTTCTGTTGTACATAGGGTCGCTATAAGTTGGAGCCCAGTCACTGGGATTTAACAACAACATATATATTTATATGTACATTTCACTGCTTTTGCTCCTCTAGAGAACCCATCCTAAGAGAGGGGTCTTATGGGTCATCCTATAGTGGTAAATGGGACAAGAAGTATTCAGTATTACTCTAGAAAATGGTGCTGGAACATCATGGGTAACAAGCAGCAGAGCTATGTGGGCTTCAGTTCCCTCCTTACTTGTATGCAGAGAAACCATTGAAAGACCCCCTCTTGTACCACCACTGTATTGTAAACTCTAGGAGACAGAACCCCATCTTCTGTGTGTGCTCACTGTGGTACCCCCAAGTCTAGGAGAGGGCCTGGCCCTAGGATGCACTTAGTAAATACCTGTTGAGTGAATACAATGAACATAAGTGCCTTCCAAGTCTATAGTCCCCATTCTCTCCTCACTGGTTTTGGAGCTTTGAGAAAAGAAGCCTCTTGGTTCTGTTGGTGCTAGACTTGCTTATACTACGGTGGGTTTTGCCATTCAACATGAGCCCTGGCAACCTAAGGGGAATGACTTCCAAAGAATTAATTGTTTCCAGGAGAAACAGGTGAACCAATGAGTCAAAAAGGAAACCAAGTTGTAATAAATTTCTTACTGATACACTGATTTATGTTTTTATTTCAGCACTGGCAACTACCACTGGGCCGAAGATTTCGCTCCTTGAAAATGTGGTTTGTTTTCAGGACATATGGAGTCAAAGGACTGCAGGCCTACATCCGCAAGGTGACATTATTTTTATTATGTATCTGGGCAGTGTCCTGGAGGTCTTAGGGGACTTTAGAAGTGAATTAAGATTTCTTAATAATCAACTATACTAAAGGAACCAGATGATACTTTGTCTTGTTGTGATTAGGGTATTTGTAAAATGGTCTGATTCATTGGGTCTTTTAAGGCACTTCCATTAAGACAAGAGGTTATCAGTTCCAGAAAGACTTGCAAAGTAAATACATCACGTAGATTTTACTTTAGCCACATCTAGCCAACAATGAGGTACATTGGATAATGACAATAGTGGGAACATATTGATTTTTTTCCTCTCAAGAAAAGTATCAGACTAGAAGAACTGCAGAGTTGGGCAGGAGGCACATGTGGGGTTTTAGATATCATCTAGTCCAGTGATTCTCAAAGGGTGGTCCAGAACCAGCAGCATCAGCATCACCTAGGAACTTGTAGGAAATGCCAATTATCAGGCCCCACCCAGACCTACTGCACCAGACCCTCTGGTGATGAGGCCCAGTGATCTCTGCTTCCGTAAGCCATCCAGGCAGCTGTGAAGCATTCTAACAACTGAGAACCACTGGTCTAGTCCAGCCCCACTCCAAGGAGGCTGAGGCTTGACCGTGGGGCAGGGCTTGCCCGAGGTGCACACATTTGGCCAGCCACAGAAGGCCTCCTTCCCAGTCCTGTGTCCTTTCTAAACTGTGGCCTCTTCTTGATGCACAGAAGTCCACAGGATTCACAGGAATGGGGCGCAGCTGTGGTTCCAATTCTAGTGCTGGTAACATGGCAAGGCCTTCATTTTACGTCCTGGTGTAGCTGCTTGACCCGCTGTGCAGCTCTGGGCAGGGGGCTGAAGGCTTCTAGCTCCTCCTCGGAAAGGGGAGGTGAGGGCCTACCAGATGCCAGAAGCTGGTATCTCTCTACCTTACAAGGTTGCTGGAAGGAAACTTAAGGAAGCTGTAAAGCACTATGAGAATCTCTCTGGGATAAAGAACTCAGAAGGAAGTATATGTGTTAATTTATGAGCAAAATACACCCCTCTGGCCATTTGAGACCATTATAATTAGCATGCATTCAGCTTCTTTGGAGGAAGAAGGCAAAAAATAAGTGACCTATTTCTCCATAATGACTACACCTTTAAGCATGGGCAATTAGCCTCATACAGGCTACAACATGGATGAACCTTGAAAACATCCTGCTGAGTGACATAAGTGAGACACAAAAGGACAAATATTGTATGGTCCCAATTATATGAAATATCGAGAATAGGCAAGAGTACAGAGACCAAAGGTGGGTACCGGCGTGGGTGGGAGGGAGGGGGAGAGGGGGACTCATGGCTTAGGGGATTCAGCTTCTGTTAAGGATGATGGGGAAATTGGGAAATGGATAGTGATGATGGTTGAACAACAAGATGAATGTAATTAAAGTCACTAAATTTTTATGTAAAAAATGTTAATATGGCGAATGTTTTGTTACACATTTACCACAATGAAATAAATTAATAAAAACAAATAAAAGCACACCGCGCCTAGAGTGTAGCCCAGTCCTGCCTTACAAACCCTTTGCCATCCTGTTGATTTGACTCCTGCTCCTAAGCTGGTGTGTAGCTTTTCCAGAAACCAGCTTCAGGGACTTACCTACAGGCTCCAAAGTCTTTGGCGCCCTCTACTGATTCAACTAAAAAGCGCTTATTTAAAAAAGGGTTTCAGCCCCAACAACACTTTCTCCACCACAGCAGCCGTATTCCAGCTCAAATATTCAATGCTGGATGACTGTGTTTAGGATGAGTAAGACGTGCTCCTAGGCCATAGAGAGCTTGCTTCCGTCAGATCATATACTATTTTAATCCGCTTCTGAGTTCTGTAAATATCTGCAAGTTCAGTGAGGGTGCTGTATTCAGTGAGAGGAACATAGTTCTTGAGGGTGATGGTGACTGACAAGAACCCCGTCTTTCAGTGGTAAACACTGCAGCATAACAACCACTGAACTGTGTGTAGCCTTGGCGTCTGGTAGCTGCATTAGAATCCCAGCTCAGCCAAGTCCTAGCCATAACCCCTCTGATCCTCAGTTTCTTTATCTACCAAATGGGTATAATCCTGGTATCATCTATTTTGCGGGGTTATTATGAGGATTACGTGCCAGTGAAGCACTCGGCACACTGCTAGCACAAAGTAAGTACTCAACAGAGGTTAGCTATGATCTCTTTTCTAGTATGCTTAACTCTAGAATGTTTATTCTAAAATTGTAAGAGATTGTTTTGATGGGATATAAATAGTCCCATTCATGGAAGAAAATGATGATAGCTGTTCTTCTGAAAACGCTAGACCATTTCTCACCGTAACTGAGTTTCTCTTCAACCTGAGGGGACAGCTGGTGAGTGGGTGACATAAAAATTGAAGGAAGTTACTGAAAGCACATAAATGAATTAAAGATGTGCAGTCTGATAAGGTGTCCTAGGTGGTTATTCTGAATGATTAGCAATGAGAAACTCAAACAAACTTCCCTGTTTCTCTTTCAAGCATGTCCAGCTGTCTCACGAGTTTGAGTCTCTGGTCCACCAGGATCCCCGCTTCGAGATCTGTGCCGAAGTCACTCTGGGGCTGGTCTGTTTTCGGCTAAAGGTACATTTATGTCTATTTTCTTCTGTTTCATCTTCTCTGAATGTGATGGAAGGGGACAGTATCATTCATTACTTCCATGCTTACAAGCTTACATTAGCTCCAGAGGCCACTTCATAAAGCCTCATTTCTCAGCCTGACCCAGAGGTCCGACAAACTCCGTTCCATCCTTCACACACACCTCCTCTACAGAACCCTGAAACTTCTGGTTTATGCATTTCTTTTGCCCTAGGAGTCTCACCATTTTGTCCATCCCCAATTCCATCCCATACATCTCTGCCACTGCAATTCCCCTGATGCCTGCAGCTGTGTACAGTCTGGCTAATCCAAGCATCTACATGGACCAGCAACATCAGCATTATCTGGACACTGGTTGGAAATGCAAATCACAGGCCCACAGAATCTGCATTTTAACAAGACCCCCAGGTTATCTGTACACTCACAGAAGTATGAAAACGGCTGGTCTATAAGGCACTTTTGTTTGCTGCCTGATGTTGTGTATGTTCTCTGTGTGACCTAGATGGGTCAGGGCATTAGCATTCTGTATAGAGAACAATGACTGTGTTTCTTGAAGGCTCTAATATATGCTGCATACACATGCCCTTGTTAATCTACCTCGTGTAGAAGGGTGGCTGAGAGCCTAATGCTCTGGCTGCCATTCAGGTAGCTTTCGATCAGCAAAATCTCGCCTTTCCATGAAGACTCCATTTTCAATCAAAGAAGCCAGTCAGGAGAAGCAATTGTGACCGTGCTCAGAGTCAAGATGCCACCAGTATGAACAGGGTACAGCCCCTCCGCTTACCCCTTCTTTCCCTCACCTGGCTCCCAGAGCATTGAGATGATGATAACTGCATGAGGAGGTCCTGAAGAAGCCGAGATAGAGTTGAGTTCTGACATGAGGGGGGGAGAAAAGCCAGGGCTGGAGAGGGAGACAGCAACTCTCTGCAGAGCATGAAGTGGTAGTGTAAAGGGTTGAGATCTGTGAGAATATGAAGAGAAGCAGAAAGGGCGGCTGCATACCAGGTGTCCATGGAGGAACAACTTCAAAGCTTTAGTGTCTCAGGGTGAATGGTTATATGCGATGACCTTGTGTGACAATTCAGGTAGACACTGATGTGGGCATTGTGCTTAGAGTCATTTGCCTTTAAGTAGTTGCTTTTGTTTTTGTTTTACTGCCAATGCTCTTGTAGGACTTTTTTTTTTTAAATTTTAGCAGCTTTATTGAGATATAATGAACACACTATACAAGTCATCAGTTCAAAGCATACAATTCAGTGGTTTTTAGTGTATTCACAGGGTTGTGTAATCATCACCACAATCTAATCTTAGAACATCTTCATTCCCCAGAAAGAAACCCATATCTATTAGTAGTTACTCCACATTCTAGCCCTTCTGCCTGCCCTAAACCAAAAAAAAAAAAAACAAAAACCTATTGCCATCAGGTCAATTCCAACTCATAGCGACCCTCTCAGATGGAATAGAAATGCCCCATAGGGTTTCCAAGGCTATAAATCTTTATGCAAGCAGACTGCCACATCTTTCTCCAATGGAGCAGCTGGTTGGTTCAACCCGACGATGTTTTGGTTAGCAGTGAGCGCTTTAACCACGGCTCACCAGACCTCCTTTCCCTGCCTACCCTAGGCAACCACTAATCTTCTTTCTGTCTCTGTGGATTTGCTTATTCTAGGCATTTCATCTAAGTGGAATCATACAATATGTGGTTTTTTGTAACTAGTTTCTTTCACTTAGCAGAATGTCTTCAAAATTAAGGCTTTTATTTTATTCTTGTAATTTATAGATTACACACAAACCACATGTGTATGGTGCTCTGTCTGTTCTTTGTATGTGCAATATAGGGAGCCCTCACATTCAGGACACCCAGTGCTTCTTCCAGCTCACAAGAGTTGTCTTTTACTGAAACTTTGCTTGCTACTTACATTCCGTTAACCTAGTTTCTTTTTCGAGAGTGTATTGTTCAGGCATTATGGTTCCTTTTTCTGCCTCCACATCTACCATCCTGTCATTATCTTGTTCTCTTTGCCCTATTCTCTCTAGCCTGAATTTCTTGTCTTTTGTGTGATAACTTACTGCTTCAATATATAATTACATTAACCTAAAGCAGATATGACAAACTGAAGAGGAATAGTGTCTCAGGCATTGTCAAAAAGAACATTTCAAGATCTATCCTGAAGTACAACAATGTCAGGGACAGAATAATGCCTATATACCTACAAGGAAGACCAGTTAATACGACTGTTATTAAAATGTATGCACCAACTACTAATGCCAAAGAGAAGGAAATTGAAGATTTTTACCAATTTCTGCAGTCTGAAATTGATCAAATATGCAATCAAGATGCATTGATAATTACTGGTGATTGGAATGCAAAAGATGGAAACAAGGAAGGATCTGTAGTTGGAAAATATGGCCTTGGTAATAGAAACAATGCCAGAGATTGCATGATAGAATTTTGCAAGACCAACGAAGTATTCATTGCAAATACCTTTTTCAGTAACATAAACGACAACTATACACATGGACTTCACTGTTTGGAAAACACAGAAATCAAATCAACTGCATCTGTGGAACGAGACAATAGAGAAGCTCAATACTGTCGGTCAAAACAAGGCCAGGGGCTGAATTGCTTATATGTAAGCTCAAGTTGAAGCTGAAGAAAATTGAAGCAAGTGCACGAGAACCAAAGTATGATCTTGAGTATATCCCACCTGAATTTGGAGACCATTTCAAGAATACATTTGACACATTGAACATTAATGACCGAAGACAAAACAAGTTATGGGATGGCATCAAGGACAGCATATGTGAAGAAAGCAAAAGGTCATTAAGAAGACAAGAAAGAAAGAAAAGACCAATGTGGATGTCAGAAGAGACTCTGAAACTTGCTCTTGAACGTAGATTAGCTAAAGTAAATGGAAGAAATGATGAAGTAAAGAGCTGAACAGAAGATTTCAAAGGGCAGCTTGAGAAGACAAAGTAAAATATTATAATGAAATGTGCAAAGACCTGGAGTTAGAACAGCAAAGGAAAGAACACGCTCAGCACTTCTCCAGCTGAGAGAACTGAAGAAAAAATTCAAGCCTTCAGTTGCAATTTGCAAGGATTCTATGGGCAAATATTGAATGATGCAAGAAGCATCAAAAGAAGATGGAAGAAATATACAGAATCACTGTACCAAAAGGAATTGGTCGACATTCAGCCACTTCAAGAGGTAGCA
>NW_004444171.1:1296253-1297137 GCF_000243295.1 Trichechus manatus latirostris | reverse complement strand
ACGAGTGTGAGGATGGTGAAGGGCTGGGCGGTGTTTTGTTCTGTTGTACGTATGGTCGCTGTGAGTCAGAAGCGACTTGACAACACCTAACAACAACAACAACAACAACAACAAAGCAGATATAATGTTGCTATTGCATAACTGGTTTCCTTTTACTCTGTCCTTGTCTTGGCCAGTCCTTGGTAGGTCTCGTTCTGTGTTCATTCAGTCTATTTTTGTTGTCGTTGTTGTTCCATCTCAGACTATTTTCTCTGTGCAGCTTCTTGATTCTGTTTCGTAGAAGTCATGTCTTCTCCAAACTGTTTGAAATGGCAAGAAAATTATCCTAAATAATTTGCTTTTATTTTTTGCACCACATACTTTTCAGATGCTTGCTCTTCTGCTGAGAAATTTTGGCATAATCTTGTTCTCATGGTATCTTTTCTTTTTCTCTTTCCTCACCCTTGAATAGGACAAAATTTTTCCAGACCTGGTGTATGCCAACAGTTTCTGAATTGCCTTTGGCCCCATTCACTGTCCACTTGGGCATGAGTAGGATTCCCACTCAGTTCATTCTGTGGGGGAGTTAAGTTTGCATGGGTCCAAGGCCACTGTCCAGTGTCCAGCAGGTATTCATCTGGTGTGGTTCTGCTGGATGACACTGGTCATCCATGACACTGGTCTCTTCGCTTACCAACTGTCGTTCCTGCTCCTTGACTCTTAAGACAGAACAAGAGCACAACCCTAATCCAGTGACCTAGGATATAATGCCCACTGTCAGCCCCCCTGCCACTTTCACTATACGGCTCATAAGTGGGTCTCTGCATGGGAAGAGAAAGAAGATCCAGAGAAGTGGAGAAAAGGGTCGGGCAACAGGCTGATTGTCGTGGAAAGCAGGACCCAGG
>NW_004444171.1:1292591-1294495 GCF_000243295.1 Trichechus manatus latirostris | reverse complement strand
CTGCAGTTGTCAATAGTGCAGCCATATTTAAATGGCATATATCCCCACAAGGGATGATGAGTTGTAATAATTTTTTTTTTTAAACCAAGACAGATTTTTACTTTTTATTCTTTTATGTGAAGCTGTCAATCATATTGGAGTCCCTTGGTGGTGCAAACAGTTGACATGCTCAACTGCTAACAGGGGTGCCTTGGAAGAAAGGCCTGGCAATCTACTTTTGAAAAATCAGCCACTGGAAACCCTGTAGAGCACAGTTCTACTCTGACACACATGGGGTCACCATGAATTGGAATCAGTTCGACAGCAACTGGTTTTTATCAATTACAGAAATACCACAAGTGGGTGGTTTTAAAGAACAGAAGTTTATTTTCTCACAGTTCCAGAGGCTAGAAGTCCAAATTCAGGACTCCAACTCTAATGGAAGACTCTTGTTGTAGACTCTAGGGGAAGATCCTTGTCTCCCAGCATTCCTTGGTTCTTTGTCAATCTTCATGTGGAATCTATTCCATCCCCCTCCCCATTTGTGTTTGTTTGTCTCTGTATCTATACTGCTCCTTTTGTAACTCAGAAGTGATTAGGTTTAGGACACACCCTCCACTGACATGACCTCATTAACATAACAAAGAAAACCCTATTCTAAAATGGAACTGCATCCACAGGTATAGGGATTAGGATTCCAACATGTAATTTAGGGGACACAGTTCAATCCATAATAGATATGATAATAGTTAATTATAATGCTTGTACATTTTTTCTGGCCAGATTGATTAAAGCAATGAAAAATCTTAATCCCTTGGTTTTACTTGTACTCATTTAAGGTTATCATATCATATCCATGTGGTCATAGTTTTTAGATGTATTTACAGAGGGTAGAAAATTAGGCAGAGATTCTAGTTGATATTGACATAATTTGTCATTGGAGATGTCAGAACCGCAATCCAAACATACTTTTTTCAGTTCAAACTCTTGTTTCACCATTGCCTCCATTTTACTGGAGAAATATACAAATACCTTCTTTGTATTTAAGTAAACAGCATACAAAACTCTTTAATTCTTTTGAGCATAGCCATTTCATTTTTTTCCCCGTAGAGATCAAAAGTTGAAAACAAATATATCTGAAAACTTGAATGAGAAGAAGATAAATATCATCCTGGCTGCCTGGAATGGAGCCTGTATGTCACCTCACTATTCTCTCTCCAGCATCATCCAGAAACTTGTGATTGTATCTCTTCAGTCTCTCATCAACAAAGAAATATCATCTGCTATATTAAAAGTTAATCTCAGTGGAACAGCTTGTATTCATTATTTGGCTGTGATTTTTGTTGATTAAAAAATCAGATTTTCCTGCTCTTGGCAGTCATTAGTGGTGGCAGGTAAAGGTTTATTGAAATATTTTCCTGAGCAATCTATGATATTATAACTTGAGATTATACCTGTGGTTTTTAGCATTGTCTTTTGTTATGTGGCTAAATGCTTAATAAACAATTTGATGTGCAACTGTACTTGTGTCTGGTAATAATCTTGTTCTACATTGTTCCTCATCGATTATTTCAATACAGACGTCTCCTTTTAAAATAGCCAAAGATATGGCATCCTTGGATTTTTTATATGGCATTCATTCATTCAACAAATATTTATTAAGTGCTTAGTATATGTCAGGGACTATTCTAGACGCATTAACAACACACACATTTTACTTGAAGATGACTCCAAGTTCTAAGGAAACAAATCTAGAACCAAGATACATCCTGGGTCCAAGTATAAGACCGAATTCTACTATTGTAATGAGAAGCGTTTCTCTGACTTCCTGGGCCTTGGTCTCCCTCTCTGATAAATTCATCTGCCTTATGGTATTATAATGAATTAACAAATTAAGAGTGCTCCTGTACATATAAATACCAGTA
>NW_004444171.1:1289455-1292130 GCF_000243295.1 Trichechus manatus latirostris | reverse complement strand
CCACAAAGCATCCAAGATGAGCCACCAAAGTAACCAACCAATGGCCCGTGGCTGATCTGGAGCATCCATAAAAGAACTTTGTGAAGATGACTAAGACCTAAATTCAAGGCAGGAGACTGGACGGTAGGTGACAGTATGAATGCTGCTTGGAGATTGCATAGATGGGAGGCAGGAAGGCAGCTCAGTGACTGCAGAGTTTCTCTCACTTAACAGGTGGGATATTTTTGGTGGAGATTCTAAGACATCAGCTCCCTTGGTCAGACGTAGGCCCAGCAGAAAGAAAAGCTTGTCTAACTTCCTGCTCATTTCTAGGTAACTTGTGGCAGTTCATCCCACCTCCTGACTCTCCAGGCATGTCCCTAACATAGCGTTCACATCCCAAACCGCCCAGCCCTAGAAACAAGAGGAGGTACTTTCTCCCAGTTTATTTAATAAGCATACTTGCACCACTTGCTCTATGCCAAGTACTGTCATAAATATTTTTAAAATATTAACTTATTTAATACTTATTTAAAAATTCTGAGGTAGGCTCAATTATTATTGCCATTTTATGAATGAAGAAACTGAAATATGGAGAGGTTAGGTGACTTCCTCAAGGTCGTTCAGCTAATTGGTGGCAGAGCTGGGTCTGGAACACAAGCAGTCTGGCTCTAGAATCTACTCTTACCCACTAAACTATGCTACCACATATGCTGTTTACTCCTCGGGATTAACCGTTTCTCATGATAATTGGCAATGAGGACATTCATCTCATCTTCACCTACTAGGGTAGAGTCTTGACCCCTGGCCCCAGTGAGACTATCTGCAAACAGTCCAACATAGGGATGTTTTTAAAAGTCCAGGTTATTCAGCTTAATCTATGATCAACATACAGCATATTTATTTAAATATATATTCAATTTATGTTATGTTATAGATTGAATTGTGTCCCCAAAAAATATATGTTGTAAATTCTAACCTGTATTCCCGTGGTTGGAGCCCTAGTGGCATAGTGGTTAAGAGCTCTGCTGCTAACCAAAAGGTGGGCAGTTCAAATCCACCAGCTGCTCCTTGGGAATTTGGGAATGCATTGTCTTTGTTGTGTTAATGAGGCAGGATTAGTGTAGGGTGTATCTTGAGTCAATCTCTTTTGAGATATACAAGAGATTAAACACAAGCTAGCAAGCCGAGATGGGGGATAGAGATGTTAAGCCACATGAAGATCGCCCAGGAGCAGAAGCTAAAAGAGACAAGGACATACCTCCAGAGCCGACAGAGAAAGAGAAAGCCTTCCCCTAGAGTCAGCACCCTGAATTCAGACTTCTAGCCTCCTAAACTGTGAGAAAATAAATCTCTGTTTGTTAAGGCTACCCATTTATGGTATTTCTGTTATAGCAGCACTAGATAACTAAGACAGTGTCATAATACACTGCACAGATTACCGCTGATACTAGAACTAGGAGCTGACCTACTTTTTGCCCTCTAGTATCTCCTGGTAATGTGGAACCTCCATTGGGACAGTCTATATGGATCTGACATCTTGATACCAAGCAGATCTCCTAGAATCATGTGCTTCCTTTCCAAGTTCCAACAAATAGCAAGACTTCCTGACACCTAAGACTCCCGCTCAGGCCAACTACACAGAGGGAGTCTGCAGGAAGGGCTCAGGTGAAAGGAGACGCACAATGTCACAGTTCAAAGAGAAACAAAAGGGAGAAGGTCCCAAGGGAAGCCAGGCTTGAACATTCCATCGACTCCATACCTGTGCCCCTTAGAGCTGGCAAATGAGAAACCGATACCCCCGTTAGTTTATTCAGAAAACCTTTTTTTTTTTTTTTTTTTTTTGAGGAAACATGGCAGTTTTCTGATGGCTTTTTATCAAAAGATTGTTTTGTTGCTGTTCTAACTCATTGTAAATCCAAAATCCCAATCATTTGAGATAATTTTTTTTTTGCTTTTACTTTTTACTCTTTGATACAAAATCTATTTCCTCTATACCTCTGTGTAGCCTGACATAACCTATACTTGCAATAAGTAATAGAAGACAGTAATAAGAAAGCACTGTGAGAATAAGCTGTTTGCACAAGTTGTATAAATTTGGGACTACCCTTTTAGAGAAACTTGTGTATGATGCCTAAAGCAGAGATGTGAAATAGATGGTCAAGGACAGAAGAGAAAGAAGAGGAAGACTAGAACAGAGCAGACTCAATTAAAGGAGATTGAGTGAGTCCAAAAATGTCCAAAATGTTTAAATTAAGTCCAGACCCCACAATTTATAAGAGAAGGAGATATTCTCAGGTGTTGTGAGAGCAGAACTAAGTCTGATGAAGATAGTTATAAAACTGAAGGATGCTTAGTGGCTATCTTCAAATTTTACACAAACTTTAATTTGGAAAGTCTTCTCTGTAGCTCCAAACAGCCAAATGAAAGCTGGAGAGTGACAGACAGGGAGAAAGTATTTTGCAATATGAAGAACTTAAAAATGAGCTTATCAGCAAAAAAGGTGTTTTGTTTTGTTTTTTGTGAATTCCCCACTATTATAGGAGTCCAAGTGGAGATGGGAAAATCAAGGATTGGAAGTGATAAAGGAAATTCCTCTAGGATGAGAAACTAAATCATCATTAAGCTCTCTTTTATAGCTGAGATTCCAATATTCTATGAAAATAAGAGAATTTGGCTTAAGCCATCACACAGCA
>NW_004444171.1:1284621-1285490 GCF_000243295.1 Trichechus manatus latirostris | reverse complement strand
CAGGTTGAATAAGTATGGTGAAAGGATACAACCCTGATGCACACCTTTCCTGACTTTAAACCATGCAGTATCCCCTTGTTCTGTTTGAACAACAGCCTCTTGGTCTATGTACAGATTCCTCATGAGCACAATTAAGTGTTCTGGAAATTCTTATTTTTCACAATGTTATCCATAATTTGTTATGATTCACACAGTCAAATGCCTTTGCATAGTCAATAAAACACAGGTAAACATCTTTCTGTTATTCTCTGCTTTCAACCAAGATCCATCTGACATTAGCAATGATATCCTATGTTCCACATCCATGCTGAGAGGATGGCAGAGTAGGAAGATGGAAAGATAATCCTTCATGACATCCTTAAGTTATTTCATCAGACATAGAAAATCCTACCTCTAGCCTTCTTATTATGTGATATGATAACATTACTTCTTGCATAACCAGTAACTAGTTGACATGGAGTCGATTTTGACTCATGGCAACCCCATGTGTGTCAGAGTAGAACTGTGCTCCATAGGGTTCTCAGTGACCAATTTTTCAGAAATAGATCACCGAGCCTTTCTTCCAAGGCACCTCTGGGTGGACTCCAACCTCCAACTTTTTGGTTAGCAGCTGAGTGTGTTAATCCATTGCAGCACCCAGGGACTCCATTGCATAAGCCACTGTTAATGGCTATTCTGTTATTTGTGTCTGAAAATACACCTCAATTAACCAATCTAAATATGTACTGTTCTTTGAAGCCTTGTTCCAGAACAAAGTTGAAGGTAATAATGGAGTGCTTTTCAGTCTTCCAAGGATATGTCCCTAAACAGCAGAATCCGTTGCCATCAAGTTGATTCTGACTCACATAGACCCTACAGGACAGAGTAGA
>NW_004444171.1:1283486-1284426 GCF_000243295.1 Trichechus manatus latirostris | reverse complement strand
GGGATCACTCCACTTATGGTGGGAGGCGCAGCCGACAGAATTTTTCCAGGATTGTTACTGCTGTTCCAACAGAATGTTTTAAATTACTCCTAATGTAAATTATTAACTCCTCTTCACACACATACCATCTTCTGATTAAATTGACCTACTGTGGCTGTTTATCTTGCCCCTGACTATATAGACTGCAGGAGGTTTAATAATCCAGGTTGAATCGATCTTGGAGGACAGCATTTCCGCTTTGTCATCCTTTGAATTTTAATGTTTAACTCTCATTGAATCATTGTTTTTACTTCTGAGGACTTTTTAAAAATGAAGCATTCACACAATGAAACTAAGACAATTTGTCATTTTATGTAAATCCACGTTCCTGTTGCTAGCTGTCTCCTTCAGCAGATTATTTGCTATAAGCCTTTATAAAAATGTTAAGAGCAGAATCCTTAAACAACCCAGTCATGGCCCGCCCCGCCACGCGCCCCTACACCTCCCTCTTTGACGCGCGCTGCCCTGGCCGCGCGCCCCCCCGACCTCGCCGCGCGCTCCCGCCCTGCCACCCTACGCCTTCCCTCGGACGCGCGCTCGACCCCGCCGTCCGCCTGCTGCCTCCATCCCCACTACGCACGCGTGCGACCCCTCCTCCAGCAGCGCGTGCGCGCCGCGCCTCACGTACGTAAGTGGCGCGGGCCCGAGCACGTAAGGAGAGCGCAGGCGCGAGCCTAATGCCCGCGCTTTTCGGAGCATGTTGGCATTCGTACTGGGCCCTCAGGTCAGGTGTGGCTGTGGTAGCGGCGTTGGAGGGAGGCTCGCGGGACGGGATGTCTCTGCCTTTCGGGGGCGCCCGGTCGGGGACAGGTGGGACGGCTGCAGCTGGTCGGCCGCGAAGGGCAGACCGGCTGTCTGCGGGGAAGCCGAGGCAGGCCCAGGCTCTGAGGGGCGCCCGTCA
>NW_004444171.1:1276506-1282360 GCF_000243295.1 Trichechus manatus latirostris | reverse complement strand
GCAAGGTTTTATTTTTTTGGTTTTTGGTCAGCTAAGTGGAGCCCCTGGGTGTTGCAAACAGTTAAGCGCTGGATGACTAACCTAAAGGTTACTGGTTCAGACCCACTCGAGGTGCCTGGAAAGAAAGGCCTGGCAATCTGCTTCTGAAAGGTCACAGCCATGAAAACTTCTATGGAGCAGTTCTACTCTGCAATGTACGTGGTCTCCATGGTTTTGCTTTTTTGCTTTTGTCAGCTAAAGTAATGTTATTGTGCTCATTTTTATATGGTAAAACTGAGGCATAGAGAGATTAAAAAACTTCCCCAAGGTCATAGCTGGCAGGTAATGGAGCCAGGATCTGCACCCAGGCAGCCTGTCTATTGCGTCTCTTCTGCTCCCCCACTGTTGTGCCTCTTGGAGATTAGAGAGGTTATAGAAAGGAACTTATACAATGTCTGGTACATGGTAGGAGCTCTGTCAGTGTTTTAATAGCTGCTTTTATAGGGTCACTATGAGTCAGAATCAACTGGACGGCAACAGGTTTGGTTTTTGGTTTTGGTTTATTACAGTGGGTATCTTATTCTAGATACTGGGAGAACATAAATGTAAGGAAAACAGTTCCTTCTTACAGGAGCCAAATATCTAGTTGGAAAGACACATAGCACATTTTAAAAATAAGCAGACAATTGTCAAAATAAAGAAGATTGAAATGAAGTTCATATGTCAGTGCTAATAAACCATAATTTTTAGATCTAGCAAAGGCCATAAAGGTTAAAGTGACTTGAAAATGGTAACCAGGAGAATGGGTATGTCATTGATTAGTGACTGCCAAACAGTTGTTTGATATATTTGTTGGATAAATGATTGAGTTGAAGGAAAGAAGATGAATATTGAAGAAAAAGCTGAAGGTGCAGGGGAGATAAGAGGGTATTCTGAGAACAGTGACTAGAACTCTGAGCTGTGGGAGGAATCCCTGGATTGCAGATGACAAAGTGATGTGAAGCCATGGAGAAGAAGAGGATGATCACAATAAATATTAAGTTTATAATAAATGTTTTCAATATCACCTCTGTTTCTCTTTTTATTTCTCATTTCCAATATTGCATAAGCTAAAACCATAGCAACTTTATAGCACAGAGTGGAACTGCCCCATAGGGTTTCCAAGGAGCAGCTGGTGGATTTGAATTGTTGCCTTTTTGGTTAGCAGCCGTAGCTCTTAACCGCTGTGCCACCAGGGCTCCAGTATTGCATAAAAGAGATTATAAATAAGAGTTGAAATCCTGTAGTGGAAAGAATGATGAACTGGTTGTCAGGAGACCTCAGTTCTAGTTTTAACTCTAGTTTATTCAGCTGTATAACTGAACAAAGTACAGTCTTAGTAGATGTTGAGTTTCCTTATTTTTTCCAGAAAGATTTATGAACACCTGCATACAGTGTGACAAATTCTGTGCAAGACATTATGGGTGATACAAAGCTGTATTAAACATGTCTCTTGAACTAAAAGAGCTTGTAATTTATTAAAGCTATATTTACAGGTAATTTGGAAGTTAAATTTTAAATACATCAGCTCATGGTTTTTACTTTATTGCAATACTCATAAGAAACTTAAAAAGTTTTCTTATATGTTATTATAAATTGTCAGGTAAATTTTACACATCCCATAACATGATATAGTCAGCTACAATTGTGTTGAAATAATTGTAACTTATTGTGAAGAGGCTTATGAAAATAACTTGAAAAGAAATCTAAAGTAAATGTATTTTATTAGCAGATTGCTTAGCTTGCTCTCATTTTATTCATGATAATAGTTTCACTTTTCTTTTTCGTACTTTATGGGAAATTGAAAATTGTGAGAGAGTCTAGACATCCTGTTTCAGGTGTTCAGTCATGAAGAGATCATTAAAAAACATCAAATATAGCATAGTTATTCGTACTGATGATCCGTGTAGCTCAATCTATTTACCTTTGGTAGTAGCATCAAGAAACATTTGGTACATGGTGAAGCATGGAGTTGTTGCCAGTTACTGTTGAGTCGCTTCCGACTCATGGCGACCCCATGTGTGTCAGAGTACAACTGTGCTCCATAGGTTTTTCAAGGACTGATGTTACAGAAGTAGATTGCCAGGCCTTTCTTCTGAGGCACCTCTGGACTCGAACCACCAGAACCGCCAACCTTTCAGTTAGCAGCTGAGTGCGTTAACTGTTGCACCGCCCAGGGACTCTGAAGTGCACAATAGCTGGGATACAACTGCTTGTGTTTGAATTCAAGCACCATAGCTAACTTGCTGTGTAATCTCGTGTAAGTTTCTTCGTTCTCAGCCTCAGTTTCTACATTTGTGCAATAGGGATAATAATAGATTTCAGAGCATTTCCATAGTCATTATTTAACTTGATTCTTAGCCCTGCCACTTTATTGATAAGAAAACTGAAAGATGAAAGATAGTGAGAGGCTTGTTTAAGATCATTCATCTAATTTCTGTTAGGTACCAGACTTAAACCCCTGGTTGTTTTGTTTGTGTACTGGTCGATTGTTCTTCCATATTGCCTTTCCTTTACTGATTAATTTTCCGTCTTTTCCATCTAAGCATTATATTTTCCCCGTTCTCAGGGAAGATTATTATATAACTAAAACAGTTTAACTCATATAAAAAATCATTATAACATCAAGTCTTTGTATCAAGATCCTTACGGTCCTTTTTGTATGAAATCTGGGAGCTGGCAGATCTAGATATTTACCTTATAAGTGATCTGTCCTTATTAATTTACTTTATAAATGAAAAGTCCAGTGTACCTCCCTTCAGATTAGCAGAGCATTTTAAAAAGTATGTTTGAAGTATTATATCTTCCTTTTTTTCAGGATACTGATTCTTTCTCATTTGTATCATTTGTTGTAGAACCTCTAAAATGCAGACCTCCGGCTCTCGATCTGTGCACTTGAGTGAATGGCAGAAGAATTACTTTGCAATTACGTCTGGCAGATGTTCATCAGGACAGAAGGCAGATGCATATCGTGCACAGATACTGCGCGTTCAGTATGCATGGGCAAACTCTGAGATCTCCCAGGTCTGTGCTACCAAACTGTTCAAAAAATATGCAGAGAAGTATTCTACAATTATTGATTGTGACAGTGTTGAAACTGGCTTGAATAACTATGCAGAAGACATTTTAACTTTGGTAACATCTCAGCAAACTGACAGTGACAAGTGGCAGTCTGGATTGACAATAAGTAATGTTTTCAAAATGAGTAGTGTGCAGGAGATGATGCAAGCTGGCAAAAAATTCAAAGACTCTCTGTTGGCACCTGCTGATGCATCAGTAGTAATCCATAAGGAGGCCAGTGTTGTTGATTTTCCCAAATTTAGTGTATATGGTTCTGGAGAGAGTAAACTTTCAACTACCTCAAGTCATGGTACAGATAGGACCCAGGACACCCCAGAGAACATACCTTCTTCAAAGTGTCCTCAAAATGCCCAGACACCTTTGGTGACTAACACTACTCAAATTTGTCCTACATCCTTAACGTCCTTAGGTGAATCAGCCACTGCAAAATTCCATGCCACACCATTATTCGGAAATGTCAAAAAGGAAAACCATGGCTCTCCAAAAACCAACATAGGACTAAATGTGTTCTCATCTAATCAGTCTTGTTTTCCTTCTGGCTGTGAAAATCCACGGGAAAGGAAGACTTTTTATGGTGTTGGTGCCAGTTGCATTGATGCACTTTCCAATCCAATATCAAATAAGGCTTTTAGTAAAATGGAAGATAATTGCCAAAGGGAGGAGAGCAGCCTGCCTACTTTTAAAACTGCCAAAGAACAATTGTGGGCAGTTCAGCAAAAAAAGTACCACCAACCCCAGCGGGCATCAGGGTCTTCACATGGTGGTGTAAAAAAGTCTCTGGGAGCTGGTAGAGCTAGAGGAATATTTGGAAAATTTGTTCCTCCTATACCTAAGCAAGATGGGGGAGATCAGAATGGGGGAATGCAGTATAAACCTTGTGGGGCAGGGCCTACAGAGCCAGCACATCCGGTTGATGAGCGTTTGAAGAACTTGGAGCCAAAGATGATTGAACTTATTATGAATGAGATTATGGATCATGGACCTCCAGTAAATTGGGAAGATATAGCAGGAGTAGAATTTGCCAAAACCACAATAAAGGAGATAGTTGTGTGGCCCATGCTGAGGCCAGACATCTTTACTGGCTTACGGGGACCCCCTAAAGGAATTCTGCTCTTTGGTCCTCCTGGGACTGGTAAAACTCTAATTGGCAAGTGCATTGCGAGTCAGTCTGGGGCAACGTTCTTCAGCATTTCTGCTTCATCTTTGACTTCTAAATGGGTCGGCGAGGGGGAGAAAATGGTCCGTGCATTGTTCGCTGTTGCAAGGTGTCAGCAACCAGCTGTGATATTTATTGACGAAATTGATTCTCTGTTATCTCAACGAGGAGATGGTGAGCATGAATCTTCTCGAAGGATAAAAACCGAATTTTTAGTTCAGTTAGATGGAGCAACCACATCCTCTGAAGATCGGATTCTAGTGGTGGGAGCAACCAATCGGCCACAAGAAATTGATGAGGCTGCCCGGAGAAGATTGGTGAAGAGGCTTTATATTCCCCTTCCAGAGGCTTCAGCCAGAAGGCAGATAGTAGTCAATCTGATGTCCAAGGAACAATGCTGCCTCAGGGAGGAGGAGATTGAACTGGTTGTACAGCAATCTGATGGTTTCTCTGGGGCAGACATGACACAGCTTTGCAGAGAAGCTTCTCTGGGTCCTATTCGCAGTTTACAAACTGCTGACATCGCCACAATAACACCAGATCAAGTTCGACCAATAGCTTATATTGATTTTGAAAATGCTTTTAGAACTGTGCGACCCAGTGTGTCTCCAAAAGATTTAGAGCTTTATGAAGACTGGAACAAAACTTTTGGTTGTGGGAAGTAAATGGTACACTTGCAGTTAAAAGGTGGCATCTTTCTAGTACAATCTTTTCCATTTTTCAGCATAGGATACTGAGAATTTATTGTGTCTTTTAGTGTATAGTCTGAGTTCTGTATCTCACATACAATAGGATAACAATAACTTACATTTTACAATTGATTGATATAGCCTCTATTAATAGAAGCTTTATTTGCCTTCCAGCTATAAACTGATGTGTAAACCTGTTGATACAACATGGGAATGAACTTTGTCTTTTGTTTCTGAGAGATATTTGTTTGAAGATGTCTAATAGGACTAATGAGCTCAAATTGAAATTTTTTTTTTAAATATGAAGTTTGCATTTGTATATGAGGATGTGATTTATATTCATCTTTTACTTAAGAAAGAGGTCCTTTTTGAAAGCTGTTTAACTCTTAATGTTAGCTAGTATGCTGGTTTAAATTCAAAACAGTATTTATGTTCAAGTAGACTTAAGATGTCACCAAAAAGTATAGTGTGCCGGTTTTTACTTTTGCTGATTTGTAATCTCTTTTACAGTTTTCTTCTCTTAAGGTCAAATCTAGTACCAGAGATGTATCCACAGAATTGAAAGATGAAGAATGTGTTATATTTTTCAGGAGGTATATATTTAAAATTAATACTTTATTTGTCACTACTTCACAGTCTATATAGTATTGCTCTCTTTCAAAAATGTTTTCAGATTTTTATAATCATTTTGTTTTACAAATAATACATGTTCATTTGAGAAACATTAGAAAATAGAGATAAATGAAAAGAAAATAGAAATCACTTTAAAGGGGAAAAACACTATTAACATTATAGTATATAGAGTCTTCTAGATGCTTTGTTATACACAAGAGAGGAATTGTACTATGTATTTTCTTGTATAGCCTGCTTTTTTTAAAAAGTGTATCATCATTTCCTCTGTTAACTTCTA
>NW_004444171.1:1274758-1276406 GCF_000243295.1 Trichechus manatus latirostris | reverse complement strand
ATCTGATGTAATTATCGTATATGTGTTGTAAATCCTACCCTTGTGATGTGAATGAGGCAGGATTGGAGGCAGTTATGTTAATGAGGCAAGACTCAATCTACAAGATTATGTTGTATCTTGAGTCAATCTCTTTTGAGATATAAAAGACAAGCAAGCAGAGAGACAGGAAGACCTCATACTATTAAAGTAGTGTCAGGAGCAGTGTGTATCCTTTGGACCTGGGGTCCCTGTGCTGAGAATCTCCTAGACCAGGGAAAGTTTGATGACAAGGATGTTCCCCCAGAGCCAACAGAGAGAGAAAGCCTTCCCTTGGAGCTGGCACCCTGAATTCGGACTTCTAGTCTTCTAGACTGTGAGAGAATAAATTTATCTTTGTTAAAGCCATCCACTTGTGGTATTTCTATTATAGCAGCACTAGATAACTAAGAACAAAAAATATAAAGGTATATAAAATAGAAATGTTCAAAATAATACAATAATTGAATTAATTTTTCATTTAAAAATATTCCTAAAGTTATTGAAGTTTGGAACTCACAAAGTAGTGCGTCTTTAGCACCACATTTTTGTTTATTGTATCAAGTCCTTATGTTTAATACTTGAGATAGATGACTATGAATATTAATGATCATCAGCTGTTTCACATGAAATCATTCCCTTAGAATAAATAACAAATAATTTTTGAATCAGTATTGATTAAATATCTCACTAAAAATATATGTGTAATATATTAATACTATATGTAATGTGTACATAAAATATGTGTACATATATTTTGAATTTATGTATGTCCCATGTATATCAAGCTTAAAAAACATGCATTATATATGCATATTTATATATATTTAAATATGCCTAAAATGTAAGAGTAATCATTAGTAAAATAGATCAGAAATGGGATATAAAACTTCCAAACTGTAAGAGGAAAAAAATAAAAACAAAGAAAACCTGATCAGTCCAATAAAAGAAAGGAAAGGCTTTTTAAGAAAAAAAAAAAGGTGAAGAAAAAGTAAAAGCTTAAAGTTGTTGTTAGTTGCTGTCAAGTTGATTCCATCTTGTGGCTACCCCATGTGAGCAGAGTAGAACTGCTCCATAGGGCTTAACAGATAGAAAACTTAAAGTAAGGAGTCAGGAAAAAGGCCAAATATTTTAGTATTCATAATAAGTATAAAGAGCTCCTTGTTTAATAAAGCCTCATAGATTAGGTAAAAAGACACAGTTCAAATTATAATTTTTATGAACTGAAACAGAAATGTTGAAAATAAAGGAATGGAGAGAGACATAGAACAGGAGAAAGCTAACAAAAACCGGGAGCAGCATTGTTAATACAAAGGAGGAATCAAGGTCAAAAGCAATAAACTGGGTGAAGAGAAATACTTCATGCTGACAAAAGGTCATGAACCTTTAGACATTGAGGTATAAAGTATCAAAATGTAAAATTGAAAACTAAAAATTAAATTATTGAAGTATTAGCAAAAAATTAAAACTGTTGCTAATACCCAGCTTTGGTAAAGGTTTAGAGAATAGGGCACTGTCCTACATCGTTGGGGAAGAGTAGAGATAAGTCCTGCCGCCTTGGAAGGCAATTTGGCAATATCTACCAAAAAATATCAGGAGGCTTGGTAGCACAACAGTTAAGCACTCGGCTGCT
>NW_004444171.1:1271903-1273745 GCF_000243295.1 Trichechus manatus latirostris | reverse complement strand
TGGGGTCTCCATGAGTCGGAATTGACTTGACAGCAACTGGTTTGATTTTTTTTATGAACATTACTGCTGGCACTGAGTCAGAGTGCCTGCTTGCTTATACCATGCCAACATTGGGCATTGTGCAGCTTTTGTTTTTGTTTGTAAGCATTCTTTTTACATTCTTTCATTTGACAAACACTAAGCGCCAGGCAGTGTTCTTGGTGCTGAAGGTAGAGCAGTGAACAACACAGACAAAAATGCTTGCTCTCATGTAGGTTGTGTTGAAGTTCTAGTGTTTCTCGTGTGAGCAATGCAATTTAAAAAGCAGCAGAATTTGAAACTCTTCTTTTAATAGATGAATTTAAACTTTGTATTATTTTGATTTTTATTCTTGATCTGACTTTTGTTTTTATACTATTTTTTTCTTGTGTTACAAAAATATTTCTATAATATGGAAGACAAAACTGTATAGTTTACTCTTGTTTTATGCCAAATGTATGCAGTGCGTTCTACATTACAAAATTTTTTTCTCTTTGTATTGTGCTTTAGATGAAAGTTTACAGAGCAAATTAGTTCTGCATTAAACAGTTAATAAATTGTTTTGTGACATTGGTTTCCAACCCCAAGATGTGTCAACACTCCCTCCTCCACCCCGGGTTCCCCGTTTCCATTTGTCCAGTTTTCCTGTCCCTTCCTGCCTTCTGGTCTTTGCTTTTGGGCTGGTGTGCCCAGTGGTCTCCTATATGTGAATTGAACTATGATGCACATTCCTCATGTGTGTTATTGTTGACACTATTTTAAGGATTTGTTATTGTAATTTTCAGTTTTTTCCTTTGAAATATGTGATTGCCTTTTATTAGAATTTGGATGTTAAACTTATTTTTAGTTTTTAATTTATATCTTTTAAAATTTTAAAGCATTTCACAATATGCTTCATTACTGTCTTTGTCCCTATCCATTTCTTTATAAATAACACTATAACCTTGGATTCCCATATACTGATGTCAAGGAATTCTCTGCAGTTTTTCTTTCCTGATATTCATTCTCTTCACAGATCAACCCTGACTCCTTGAATATTATAATTACCTTAGTTATTTAAGTTTATGAGCAATGATCCACTAGATGTTAGTGTTTTATTTAACTTGGTCTTAATGTTTATTATCAGTTTTTTAACTGCAACTTCTGCCAGTCCTGATGTTTAGCTGCAGTAATCACCAACCACAGGGCTACTTCTGTTTGTCTGTCTTAGGGTAGATTATGTCCAAGAGAGAAAATCTGGTTGACTCAATTCACTTTGGATTAGTTGGAGCCGCATGTGTCTGGTTAGCATTTGAAAATAAGGTTAAAGTCTACCCTATTTAAGTGAGAAGCTAAACCTTCTGAAAAGGCTAATCAAGTGGGATATTTATAGCTGGAAGGAAAATTTGAGGCTGGGAGCTACCTGACAGTTGTTTCTACATTGCACCAAATAGAAGAGTCCTTTTAGCTCTGAAGCCCCGGTGGTGCAGTGGTTAAGAGCTACAGTGAGCTATGGTTGCGAACCAAAAGGTTGGCAGTTTGAATCCACCAGCTGCTCGTTGGAAGCCCTATGGGGCAGTTCTGCCCTGTCCTGTAAGGTCACTATGAGTTGGAATCAACTCCACGGCAATGGGTTTTGGGGTTTTTTTAGCCCTTAGTGATTTGCAACTGGGTAGGACATTTCCTGAAACTTCTATCCACATAAGAATGTTATCTTGATTGGATAAGATAATGTTGGATTAAATCCTTTCCTCCTGAGTGTTTTGCTGGTGCTGTACTGTCTCCAGCCTTGTTTAGCTCAGAGACGTGAAAGCTGGACTGATCTTTAGTATCTTTGAAAGTTAT
>NW_004444171.1:1264391-1271803 GCF_000243295.1 Trichechus manatus latirostris | reverse complement strand
CCAAAGATTAGACAGGCCCATAAAACAAAACTTGACTAAAGGGGCACAACAGCACAGGGGCTAGGACTAGAAGGCAGGAGGGGACAGGAAAGCCGGTAATAGGGAACCCAAGGTTGAGAAGGGACAGTGTTGACATGTCATGGGGTTGTTAACCATTGTCATAGGGCACTATGTGTACTAACTGTTTAATGAGAAACCTTTTGTTCTGTAAACCTTCATCTAAAGTACAATAAAAAAATAATAAAAAAAGAAAGGTTAGTGGTTCGAATCCACCCAGTGGCTCTGTGGAAGTAAGACCTGGCGATCTGCTTCTGTAAAGATTACAGCCAAGAAAAACCTATGGGGCAGTTCTACTCTGTCACGTGGGTTTGCTATGAGTTAGAATTGACTCAATGATACACAGCAACAACAACAACCAAAAAATGATTCCACTCTAGGAATCTATATTACATAAATAAGTTCACTGAAGCATCCTAATGTATGAAAAAATAGCCTAAATATCCATCAATGGAGAATAGTTAGATCTGTTTTATAGGGTTTTTATGCAGTGTTTTTTTCTTGTTTTGTTTTTTAATGAAATAGATCTATATGCACTGACAGGAAAAGATCTCCTAGGTCTACTGTTTAATGATAAAAGCAAGTTGTGCAGTAAATGTATATGTATCTATGTGAGTAAAAGACTACAAAAATGCTCCTGAAGGCTATGCACCAACAATTTAGAGAGTTGACCTTTGTAGGAGTAGGAGTTGGGAGAGAGGAAGGGACTTCCATATTTGACTTTATACACACAATATACTTGTTTTGAATTTTTGTAACAATAATGTACTTTATTTGTAATTTTTAAAAACTCAATGAAGTAGTATTTTTAAAGTATTGAACATAGCTTCCTTGAACAATTAAACAGTATTCATTAGATTGGAGCCAACAGGTTTGTTAGCAAGTAATGGCAAGGAGTGGGGTAAGAATTGAAAGTGCCTATTATCAATTCCTCTTAGAAAACATTTGGAAAATGTGCCTGAAAAGATGACAACCAAACGGAAAATAAATCTATTAAAAAACAGCTTAAAAGTCTCCATGTTTTGCACATATATAGGATTATATTTAAAAGTAAAGCTTTCAAAATCAGAATCCATAGCAGTCATTCATCCAACTCCAAATTGAGCAAAGCTATCAGAATTGCTTTCAAAAAGTAGCTGTGAGGCAAATACAGGCTTCATCTGCATTTTGAGAAATCGAATGTTAAAAAAAAAATTCTATAAAGGAATCTTTGAGCAAGCAACATATATACATAATATTACATCTATGACTAAAGAAGTGGATAAAGTCTATTTTTTTGGATTTTGGGATGCAGATAATGTTGAGCTCACATCTGGAAGAAATGGCATGGCTATATGTATGCTTCTGACCTAGTGGAACAATGCAACCCCCAAATGTAAGATAAGCTTCTGGAGACATAATTTCACAAAATACAGAAAATTGCTGTAAAACTAGGGCATGATTGCAATTTAAGGGAGATGGTGCAGATAAATCTATTTTAATGGATAAGCTTAGTGGATGCAAAATAAATATGTCAGTACTTCATTATTTATTCCTTTCAAAGAGTCTAAATTAGAGTGGAAATGCATACAATATCCACTTTACAACTGTACACAGAAATGAAAACAAAGTTTTTCTTAAGCCATTTCAACACTTTGGAAAAAATTCTAGTGTAAAATTAAAGCAATTTCGAAGGCTCTTGTTGATTTTCTTTTTTATTTCCACAGTGTATTCTATCAGAGCCCTGGTGGCACAGCAATTAAGAGCTTGGCTGCTAACCAAAGGTCGACAGTTGGAATCCACCAGCTGCTCCCTGGAAACTCCATGGAGCGGTTATGAGTTGGAATCGACTCAATTGTAACTGGATACACTTTATTGTGTACGTTTTGTGTGTCAGACAGTACCAAGGCAATGGGGTTGCTCACCAATGAATGGAACTCATAAATTCTTTTTTGATCCATTGAGTCTCTTTTGACATGTTAGACTCTAATTTCATTGAGCAAAAAAATCCATTAGTGAGACTGGACAGAGATCAGCCTGTCATTTCTGCCAGACAGAAGAGTAATTGGCGATGAGCCCAGCCCAAGTACCCTTAAAAGGCTGTGATATCTTCCAACGTGGTAATTTTTGGTTTACTGAGCAATTTTATTATTAAGTAATGAGCAAGAGTTGTGTTTCTTGCACCCTAGGCAATAGATAGATTGGAAAGGGCAACAAATAAAGTAGTCTTTTATTACTTATGAAACTCCTAAAATTCTACTCACGTTTAGGAATCAAGTCATAGATCTCTACAGGGAGTACAATGTAGTATTTCCTTTATTGGATTAAATGTGTTAATTATGTAACACATAGGGAAAATAGGACATTTTTTAAAAAAACAAGGAAACACGTTCCCTGGTAACTTGATGAATGATATTATTTAGCTTAAGAAAAAGGAGCTCCTTTAAGATTAGTTATCAACTTTTAAACATGAGAAAATATATTAAACAAAAAAGCAGAATTTTGCATGAGAAAACATACATTTTCTAAGGTAACCATAAAAATATGTATAGGCCCCGGGTCAAAAAGTAAAATAAATTAAACTGTCTCTGAAAGGTACTAGAATTTAAGAATCTCTGAGTATCTTATTTCTTCTTAATGCTCCCTGTGTCTTATTTTCACAAGTATAACATAACCTACTTTAAAAGATTATTGTAAGTAGTAAATGAGAAATATATATTTGAAAATAGCAGGCACATATTCAACATATATTAAAACATTTTCTTCTTTCATCTACTCTTCCTTTCAACTCTGTGTGGAACTTACATATTTTTCTTCAAGTATTTTTTGAAGCTTCCTGGTTAGTATTTGGACAAATAAGATGTTTTAGTGCCTTTTATTTTTTTTTCAAAGTTCCATCATTGTTTTCTCTTTTTTTTTTTTATTGTACTTTAGATGAAGGTTTGCAGAACAAACAAGTTCCTCATTAAACAGTACAAATATTGTTTTATGACTAGTAAACAACCCCACAACACTCTCCCTTCTTGACCTTGGCTTCCCTATTACTAGCTTTCCTATCCCCTCCTGCCTTCTAGTCCTTGCCCCTGGGCTGTTGTGCCCCTTTAGTCAAGTATGGGCCTGTCTAATCTTTGGCTGAAGGGTGAACCTCGGGAGTGACTTCATTACTGAGCTAAAAGGGTGTCCGGGGGCCATACTCTCAGGGTTTGTCCAGTCTCTGTCAGGCCAGTAAGTCTGGTCTTTTTTTGTGAGTTAGAATTTTGTTCTACATTTTTCTCCAGCTCTTTCCAGGACTCTTCTGTTGTGATCCTTGTAAGAACAGTCAGTGGTGGTAGCCAGGCACCATCTAGCTGTACCGGACTCAGTCTGGTGGAGGCCACGGTAGTTGTGGTCCATTAGTCCTTTGGACTAATCTTTCCCTTGTATCTTGTTTTCGTCATTCTCCCTTGCTGACAAAGGGGTGAGACCAGTGGTGTATCTTAGATGGCTGCTCACAGGCTTTTAAGACCCCAGACGCTACTCACCAAAGTAGAATGTAGAACATTATAAACTGTGTTATGCCAGTTGAGCTAGATATTCCCCAGGACCATAGTCCCCACAGCCCTCAGCCCAGTAATTCGGTCCCTCACGGAGTTTGGATGCGTCTATGGAGCTTCCATGACCTTGTCTTGTACAAGTTGTGCTGGCTTCCCCAGTATTGTGTACTGTCTTACCCTTCACCAAAGTTACCACTTATCCATTGTCTATTTAGTGTTTTTCCACCCCCACCCCTCCCCTCCCTCGTAACCATCAAAGATTATTTCTTTTTGTGTGTAAACCTTTTCATGAGTTTTTATAGTAGTGGTCTCATACAATATTTGTCCTTTTGTGATTGACTTATTTCACTCAGCATAATGCCCTCCAGATTCATCCATGTTATGAGATACTTCACAGATTCATCATTGTTCTTTATCATGGTGCAGTACTCCATTGTGTGTATGTACTATAGTCTATTTATCCATTCATCTGTTAATGGGCATCCAGGTTGTTTCCATCTTTTTGCTATTGTGAACAATACTGCAGTGAACAAGGGTGTGCACGTATCTATTCATGTGATGACTCTTATTTCTCTGGGATATATTCCTAGGAGTGGGATTGCTGGATCACATGGTATTTCTATTTCTAGCTTTCTAAGGACGTGCCATATCATTTTCCAAAATGATTGTATCATTTTGCATTCCCACCAGCAGTGCATAAGAGTTCTGATCTCCACGCAGCCTCTCCGACATTTGTTATTTCCTGTTTTTTTAATTCGTGCCAGTAATGCTGGGGTGAGATGGTATCTTATTGTGGTTTTGGTTTGCATTTCTCTAATGGCTAGTGATTGCGAACATTTCCTCATGTATCTGTTGGCCGCTTGAATGTCTTCTCTGGTGAAATGTCTGTTCATTTCCTTTGCCCATTTTTAAATTCGATTATTTGTCTTCTTGTTGTAGAGGTGTTGAATTTTCTTGTAGATTTTGGGATTAGACCTTTGTTGGATTTGTAATAGCCAAAATTTTTTTTCACTGTCTGTAGGTTCTCTTTTTACTCTTTTGGTGAAGTCGTTTGATGAGCCTAAGTGTTTAATTTTTAGAAGATCCTAGTTATCTAGCTTCTCTTCTGGAGTTTGTGTGTTGTTGCTTATGGTTTGTATCCTGTTAATGCCATGTATTAGGGCCTCTAGCGTTGATCCTATTTTTTCTTCTATGAACTTTACAGTTTTTGGCTTTATATTTAGGTCTTTGATCCATTTTGAATTAGTTTTTGTGTATGGTATGAGGTATGGGTCCTGTTTCATTTTTTTGCAGATGGACATCAAGTTTTGCCAGCACCATTTGTTAAAAAGACTGTCTTTTCCCCTTTTGATGGACTTTGTGCCCTTGTCAAAGATGAGGTGACTGTAGGTGGATGGCTTTACATCTGGGTTCTCAATTCTGTTCCTTTGGTCAATGTATGTATCGTTGTACCAGTACCAGGCTGGTTTGACTACCAAAGCTGTATAGTAGGTTCTGAGGTCAGGTACTGTGTGTCCTCCTACTTTATTCTTCGTCGATAGTGCTTTACTTATCCGGGGCTTCTTTCCTTTCCATATAAAGTTAATGATTAGTTTTTCCATTTCTTTAAAGAATGTTGTTGGTATTTGGATTGGGATTGCTTTGTATTTGTAAATTGCTTTTGGTAGAATTGTCATTTTCACAAAGTTTAGTCTACCTATCCATAAGCATGTTATGTTTTTCCATTTATGTAGATCTCTTTTTGTTTCTTGCAGTAGTGTTTTGTAGTTTTATTTGTATAGGTCTTTTACATCCCTGGTCAGATTTATTCCTAAGTATTTTATTTTTTTAGGGGCTATTAAAAATGGTATTGTTTTTCTGATTTCCTTTTCATCGTTCTCTTTATTGGTGTACAGGAATCCTACTCATTTTTGTATGTTGATCTTGCTACTCTGCTGAAACTTTCTATTAGTTCTGGTAGTTTTCTCATGGAGTCTTTTGGGTTTTCTATGTATAGTATCATATCAGCTGCAAATATGGACAGTTTAACTTCTTCATTACCAATTTGGATGCTCTTTATTTTTCTTGCCTTATTACTCCAGCTAGGACTTCCAGAACAATGTTAAATAGGAGTGGTGATAAAGGGCATCCTTGTCTTGTTCCTGTTCTCAAGGGGAATGTTTTCAGCCTCTCTCCATTAAGAATGATGTTGGCCATCGGTTTTGCATAGATGTCCTTTATTATGTTGAGAAATTTCCCTTCTATACCTATTTTATTGAGAGCTTTTATCAGGAATGGTGTTGGACTTTGTCGAATGCCTTTTCTGCGTCAGTTGAGATGATCATGTGATTCTTTTCTTTCCTTTTGTTTGTATGGTGGATTACACTGATTGATTTTCCAATATTGAACCATCCTTGCATACCTGGTATGAATCCTACTTGGTGGTGGTGTATTATTTCTTTTGATATGATGCTAAATTCTATTGGCTAGAATTTGGTTGAGAATTTTTGCATCTATATTCATGAGAGATTTTGGTCTGTAATTTTCTTTTTTTGTGGCATCTTTGCCTGGTTTTGGTATAAGGGTTATGCTGGCTTCATAGACTGAATTCGGAAGTGTCACTTCCTTTTCTATGTTCTGAAATAGTTTGAGTAGTACTGTTGTCAGCTCCTCTCTGAATGCTCGGTGGAATTCTCCAACGAAGCCATCTGGGCCAGGGCTTTTTTTGTTGGAAGATTTTTTGTTACCTTTTTAATCTCTTCTCTTGTTATGGGTCTGTTTAGATTTTCAACATCACTTTGTGTTAGTTTGGGTAGGTGGTGTGTTTCTAGAAATTTGTCCATTTCCTCTAGGTTTTCGAATTTTTTGGAGTATAGCTGTTCATAATACTCTGTGATAAACCTTTTTATTTCAGTTAGGTCTATTGTAATGTCCCCCATTTCATTTCTTATTTGAGTTATTTGCATCCTGTCTTGGTTTTGTTTTGTCAGTTTGGCCAGTGGTTTGTTGATTTTGTTGATCCTTTCAAAGAACCAACATTTGATTTTGCTCATTCTTTCCGTTGTTTTTCTATTCTCTGTTTCATTTATTTCTCCTCTGATCTTGATTATTTCCTTTCTGCTGGTGGCTGTGGGCTTCTTTTGCTGTTCTCTATTTGTTCCAGTTGTGTAGCTAATGTTTTGATTTTGTTCCTTTCTTCTTTTTTGATGTGTGCATCTATTGCTATAAATCGTCCTCTGAGGACTGCCTTTGCTGTGTCCCAAAGGTTTTGGTATGATGTGTTTTCATTCTCGTTTGAGTCTAGGAATTTTTTTTATTCCATCTCTGATTTAGTCTATTACCCAGTGGTTTTTAAGCAGGGTGCTATTCAGTTTCCATATAATTGATTTTTTTCCTTACTCTTCCTGTTGATAATTTCTACCTTGATGGCTTTGTGGTCAGAGAAGATACTTTGTATTATCTCAGTGTTTTGGATTTTGTTAAGGGTTGCTCTGTGGCCTAAGATGTGGTCTATTCTGGAGAACATTCCATGTGCGTTGGAAAAGAATGTGTACTTTGTAGCTGTTGGTTGGAGTGTTCTATATATGTCTATGAGTTCAAGTTGGCTGATTGTGCCCTTTAGCTCTTCTGTATCTTTGTTGAGTTTCTTTCTAGATGTTCTGTCTTTTACCAAAAGTGACATCTTGAAGTCTCCTATTATTGCTGAACTGTCAGTTTCTCTTTTCAGTGCTGTTAGAATTTGTTTTATGCATTTCGGAGCCCTGTCATTGGGTGCGTAAATGTTTATTATGATTATGTCTTCATGATGGATTGTCCCTTTAATCATTATATAGTGACCTTCTTTGTCTTTTATGGTGGATTTTG
>NW_004444171.1:1216127-1263375 GCF_000243295.1 Trichechus manatus latirostris | reverse complement strand
ATATGCCTTGGTGATTTTCTTTTGGGGTCTATCCTATATGGGGTTCATTGAGCTCCTTGGATGGTCAGCTTTTCCTCTTTCATGATATTAGGGAAGTTTTCTGTCAGCAATTCTTCAGTGATCCTCTGTGTGTTTTCTGTTTCTCCTCCTGTTATGGAACTCCAATCACTCGAAAATTTTTGCTTTTGATTGTATCCCACGTAATTCTCAGAGTTTCTTCATTTTTCTTCGTTCTTTTTTCTGTTCTTTTCCTCAAACAGAGTTGTATCCAAGTGTTTGTCATCAGTTTCGCTGATCCTGTCTTCCATCACTTCAAATCTGCTCCTCAGCCCTTCTATGACACTGCCTGTTTCTGAAATCTTACTTTTTGTCTTTTGGATTTCTAATTGTTGTTTTTGTATGATTTCTAGTTGTGAATTTATTTTGTCATTTTGTTCTTGTATTATTTTCCTAAATTGTTCCATTTTTTTTGTCTGTATTTTCCATGAATTTGTTTGCCTTTTCCATTAATTTGTCTACTTTTTCCTCATTTTTGTCTGCTTTTTGCTTCAACTCTTGGATAATTCTGAATATTAGAGATTTGAATTCTTTATCAGGTAGTTCTAGTGCCTTTTCTTCTACTGGAAAGTCATCTGGTGTTTTACTTTTGACACCTACTGTAACCATCCTGTCCTTTTTTTAAAAATATTTTGATAGTGTCTGCTGTCTTCAGGTCATTCAGAAGTTATTTTCTTTCTTTATTGATTGTAGAGCTGTTTGTTTCGCCCTGCTTTTTTTTTATTTGTTTATGTTTGAGCAGGTAGGCTCTGCATTCTTTGTTGTTTGCTTATCTGTGGGCACGATACTTTTTATCTCCTTGTCCAATGGGCAGGGCCAATCACTTAGCTATGGTGCAGCAGGACAGGTCCAGCTGAATGGGAGGGGTTGTGATGGATTGTTTGTGGCATGTACTAGAGCCGACAGGGCAGGTTCCGGCAAGCTGTTCCTGTGCTGCCTAGGGGTATGATGTTCAGTTCACAGTGCAGGTAGGCAGGAAGGAGGAGGGAGATTGTGATATGTGGATCTAAGATGGGTATGAGAAAGAGGAGAGAGAAATAGGAGTCAAAACAAACAAAAAAGTGCAAAGGGAACTTGCCATTGGAGTGGAGAGATGAGAAAACGAGAAATGGAGAAGAACAAAAAGAAAAAGTAAAAGGGAGAAAGAAAAATAAATAAGAATTAGAAAAGAAAAAAAAAGTAAAGGAAAGCCCCCAGGGATCCTACTGGTGCAGTTGCTAAAACTAGGGAAGTGGCTCCCAGGCTGTGAAGTACAGCCTGGCTAGAAGGGATAGAGATGTCACACAGCACCAAGTATTCAGAAGACAGGAAAAGAAGGTAAGTATAGAGAGATGAGTAATTGAGAAATGAAGAATGATAAAAAGGAAAAAGAGAAAAAAAAATAGAAAAAAGAAATACCCCCAGGGATCCCACTGGTGCAGCTGTGCAGACCGGGGAAGTGGCTCCCAAGTTGTGCAGTTCATCCTGTCTACAAGGGGCTCCCAAGCCTCGAAAAGAAAACAGGAAAAGAAGGTAAGTATAGAGAGATGAGTAATTGAGAAATGAAGAATGATAAAAAGGAAAAAGAGAAAAAAAAATAGAAAAAAGAAATACCCCCAGGGATCCCACTGGTGCAGCTGTGCAGACCGGGGAAGTGGCTCCCAAGTTGTGCAGTTCATCCTGTCTACAAGGGGCTCCCAAGCCTCGAAAAGAAAAAGAAAACAAACAGAACAAAACAAAACAAAAAAAGCCCTGGGAATCCCACCAGTGTGGTGGTGCGGGCTGGGGAAGCAGTTCCTCAGCTGAGCAGTGCTTCACAGCCTTTCAAGAAGAAGCAAAGAAGGCACATGGAGCCTGGCGTTCGAGAGAAAGGAGGGGGAGGTGGTGAGAGGCACAGAAGAAACCAGAAGAAGCAGAAAAAAGCAACACCAACAACAAACAAATGGCACTCAGTTTGCCCGCCAGTGTGGGTGGGGTGAATCCAAGTGACATGGGGCCGAAGCTGGTGTCTCCCAGCCAAGCAGGAAGCAGAGGAGTCTGAGCAGGTCAGGGGTGGGGGGTAGAAAGGTGGGCTTTGGGAGAGCATATATCACTGGTTACTAGTTCTGTCTCCTGCTGGAAGCTCCATGAAGCTGCTTTCCTGTAGTACCTGTCTGCCTATCTCCAGTGTGGGCAGGGTGAATCCAAGTGCCATCGATCCTGCACTTCCCGGCTGGCCGAGCAACCGCAGCCAGCTATGAAGCAGCAGAGATCGAGCATGGGATAGAAACACGGGGGGTGGGAAAGCTGGTTACTGGGTGCTGTGTCTCCTGCTGGGCGCTCTGTGAAGCTACTCTGCCATACTCCCTGTCCACCTATCTCCAACAGGAGTCCAAGATGATGAATCCATGCTGCATTAGCTAATAGGGAACCTCCACACATATCTGTCCTCGCTGTCTGTTCTCTGTCAGTTTCTTATTCCATTTGGTGCTTGGTTGAGTTCTTTGTCTCTTTATTTGACACTTAGGGTTCCAGGATTGACATTTGTCTCTGTTTTACTCAGTTTTTTGGATCTTTGCTGTGGAGGGATGGCATGGTGCTTCTATCTATAGTGCCATGTTGGCTCTGCCTCCTTTAGCACCTTTTTAAAGGAAACAACTAAAACTCAGAAAATTTACCAATATAAAAATCTCATCTTGAGACTACCACTATACTTAAAGATCTCCTTACGGATCCCTGAAGTAAGCTCCTAATGGAAATTCCTGTTATAAATTCTCCTACTTCCGTTAGAGCAATCTTAATTTTAAAAAATGAATATAATTAATATATGTTCATTGAAGAAAAGTTGGAAAACACAGAATGTACAAAGAAGAAGAAAATGTACCCAATTCCATAACTCAGCACATTTTGGTATATTTCTTTTCAGTTCTTTCCATCTGTACACAGACACACAGACATACACACACACACACAGTATTTTTATATCGCTAGAATTATATTGCAGATATAATTTAAAATGTAACAATATACTATAAGCAGAATTCCACGTTACTAAAAACTCCTTAGGGTTGCATAGTATTCCACAGAATGGGTGCACCATGCTTAACTAGTCTGCTAATGTTGGATGTTGTAGAGAACAAGTTTGTTAAGTGTTGAGAACATTCTTATAATAACAACAAATAGCTGTATGAGTTTAAGAGAAATAGGAGACTGATAACCTTAACAAAAGACCCAGACATTTATTTTCTTCTGCATCTCAATTACTAGAGAGTATGTTCCAAGGATCAGCAGCATTTGCGTCGCCTGGGAGCTTGTTAGACATGTAGAATCTCACGACCCAACCCAGACCCACTGAATTGAGAATCTGCATTTAAAAATAAAAAGGGTGATTCACATACACATTAAAGTTTGAGAAGCAGTGGCTTAATGCAACAGAAGAAATTATGAAATTGGATAATGCTGAGCTATATTTCAAAACAATATAAATAGTAACCATTGAATAGCATTCTTGAAATTACTTTAAGTCACAGTATTGTTCACCACTATACCAGGCTAGATTTAAGAAATGGAATTTGGGGTTTGGAACATTTCAAAGGGAAGTTGAATTGAGATAGAAGAGGGTAGTCATTCTGGAAGTGGATTTTTTTAAAGTCATATCTTTCTGTGTTTTGTGATTTCTTTTATTGCTTTTAGGTTTAGAAAGCCTCTTCCCAACCATAGATGAGATCCTACACTACTTCTAGCTGTTTATATTTATATTTCCACTTACCTCTTTAATATGTCGATATTTTTTGTGTTAATGTGATGGGAGGCATTAAACTGATTTTTTTCCTAATAGCTTACCTATTTTATAGAACCATTGAGTAATGTTTCCATTATTTTCTTGTTGATTTTTTAATTTGTTATTTATCTTCTATGTCTTCCATATTGTTGTTGTTGTTAATCGCTGTCAAGTCAATTCCTATTCATGGCGACCCCATGTGTGTAGAGTAGAACCGCTGCATAGAGTGTTCAAGGCTGTGACCTTTTGGAAGCAGATTGCCAGGACCATGAGACCTCTGGATAGGTTTGAACTACCAGCCTTTTGGTTAGAAGTCCAGCATTTAACCATTTGCACCACCCAAGGACTCCCTTCTTCCACATTAATAGTTTTCAAACTTTGGTTCACAGACAGCTGTGGTCTTTTCAGGGGTATGGAAGGTCATTTCAGGGGTATGGAAGGTCAAAACTGAGAGATTATTTCCTTTTTCCCTGTGTTGATATTTACAGTGATTCACAAAAACAGTGGTGGGTAAAACTGCTGTTACCTTTGCAGGAATCTACGCGGCAGCACCAGACTGTACTAATTGTCATGTATTCTTCATGGCTTTGTATTCCCAACAGGGGGGGAAGAAAGCCAGTTTTACTTAACAGTGTAAGAATGCCTTTGATGGAACAGTAAAAATTATTAGTTTTATTACATCTCGACCCCTGAGTGCACACCGTTAATATTTTGTGAGCAAAGTGGGAGTTACATATAAAGCAGTTTCACTGCATGCTGAAGTGCAATGGTTTTTTTGAGGCAAAGAGCTCGTGCAGTTGTTTGAGTTGTGAGCTGAACCAGACCCTTTTCCCATGGAACACCCCTTATACTGGAAAGAATGGCAGGCAAACTATGGCTATTTAGATATGTGCTTTTGGCAAACATCTCATACATGAATGGAGCAAGCCTGTCACTTCAAGGAAAACTGACAGTATTTGTTGCAAATAATAAAATTCAAATTTACACACAGATACACACACAGACACATACACACACAAAACCCCCAAAACTAGAAGTTTAGAAAACTTTACCATTGTGATTTGACAACTTTCCAATATTTAAAGACTTTTCTGATAAAATCAGTGATGGAGACTCTATGGTGGCCCCCAAGATCCCTGGGGATCTTTTTGTCATCCCCCTCCTTGAGTGTGGGCATTACTTGTGAATTGCATTTAACCAGTATAATAGGCAAAAGGTGATGGGCTGTCACTCTCATGATTTTGTTATGTTATATAAGACTCTGTTGCTGGGAGATTTGTTCTCCTTCTGCTGACCTTGAAGAGACAAGCTGCCATGTTGTGAGTGTCACATGGGGAGGGCCCCATGGCAGGGAAATGCATGGGACCTCTAGGAGCGGAGGGCAGCCTCTGGCCAACAACCAGCAAAAACCTGAAGCTTTCAGTCTTATAGTCGCAAGGAAATGAGTTATACCAACAACCTAAGTGAGGTGGGAAGGAGATTCCCTTCCAGCTGAGCCTCCAGAAGAGAACTCAGCCCAGCTGACACTTGATTGCAGTCTGGTGAGACCCTGCAGCAGAGGACCCAGCTAAGCTATGAAGGACTCCTGACCCACAGAAACTGAGATAATAAATGGGTGATTTAAGCTGCTAGGTTTATGGATGGAGGCTCTGGGTGGTACAAACAGTTAACACACTTGCCTGCTAACTGAAAGGTTGGAGGTTCGAGTCCACCCAGAGGTGCCTTGGAAGAAAGACCTGGAGATCTACTTCCAAAAAATCAGCCATTGAAATCCCTATGGAGTGCTTTTCTACTCGAACACACGAGATGGTTGCCGTATATCGACATCCACTCCGTGTCAACTGGTTCAAATGGTTTAACATCATATTTTTGATGATATTATATGTGGTAACGATTTTTAAATACATATATTCAATGGTTTGTTAGTAATATATAGAAATACAATTGATTTTTGCATACTGATTTTGTATCCTGCAGCCCTGCTAAACTCACTTATTCTGGCAACTTTTGTGTAGATTCCACCATGTTGTCATGTAGATGATCACGTTGTCTGCAAATAAAGGCAGTGTTACTTCTTCCTTTCCAATCTGGATGCCTTTTCTTTCTTTTTTTCTTGCCATACTGTTCTGGCTATTACTAGTAAGTCCAATGCTGAATAGAAGTGGTAAGAGTGGATAATCTTGTCTTGTTTTTTATCTTAGGGGGAAAAGCATCCAACATCCAGTCTTTCACCAGTAAGTAGTATGTTAGCTGTAGGTTTTTCATAGACACTTTTTATCGGTTGAGGAAGTTCCCTTTTTTTCCTAGTTGTCTGAGAGTATCAGAAATGTATGTTAGATTTTGTCAAATGATTTTTCTGCATCTACTGAGATGGCCATATGACTTTTCTTTGTTAGTTTGTTAATATTATGACTTATTGATTTTTGATTGCTAAATCAACCTTGTTTTCCTGAGATAAAACTTCACTTGCTAGTGATATATTTTCCTTTTTATATATTACTAGATCCAATTTGCTAAAATTTGGTTTAGAATTTTTACATTTATAATCATGAGTGATATTGTTCTGTAATGGATTTGTCTTATTTTGGTGTCAGGGTAATGCTGGAGTGAGTTGGGAAAGATTTCCCTCTCTTCTATTTTCTGTAAGAGTTTATGTATTAGTATTGTTTTCCTTAAACTTTTGGTTGAATTCATCAGTGAAGCCATCTGGACCTGGAGTTTTCTTTGTGGGAAGGTTTTTATTTATACATTCAATTCCTTTCATAGATACAGGGATATTCACGTTATCTGTTTCTTCTTTAATGAGAATTGTAGTTTGTATCTTTTAAGAAATTTGTCCATTTTATCTGATTGTAAGATTTACTGGCATAAATTTGTTCATAATGTTCTATTATTATTATTTTAATATCTTAGAATCTGTAGTGATGTCACCTCTCTAACATCTGATACTGGTAATTTGTTTCTTCTCTCTTTTTATCCTGATTAGCTTGGCTAGAGGTGTTATGGATTGAATTATGTCCCCCTAAAATGTGTGTCAACTTGGCTAGGCCGTGATTCCCAGTATTATGTGATTGTCCACCATTTTTCATCTAATGTGATTTTCCCATGTGTTGTAAATCCTACCTCTATAATGTTAATGAGGCAGGCTTAGAGGCAGTTATGTTAATGAGGCAAGACTCAATCTACAAGGTTAGGTTGTGTCTTAAGTCAATCTCTTTTGAGATGTAAAAGAAGTGAGCAGAGAGACAGGGGAACCTCATGCCACCAAGAAAGCAGTGCCAGAGCAGAGAGTGTCCTTTGGACCTGGGGTCCCTGTGCTGAGAATCTCCTAGACCAGGGGAAGATTGATGACCAGGACCTTCCCACAGGGCCGACAGAGAGAGAAAGCCTTCCTCTGGAGCTGGCACCCTGAATTTGGACTTCTAGTCTCCTAGACTGTGAGGAAATAAATTTCTCTTTTATAAAGCCATCCACTTGTGGTATTTCTATTATAGCAGCACTAGATAACTAAGGCAAGAGGTTTTATCAATTTTATTGATCTCAAAAAAACAGCTTTTGGTTTCATTGATTTTTCTCTATCGTTTTTTGTTTTTCTTCTGTTTCATTGATTTTCATATTAATCTTTATTATTCCCTTTCTTCTACTTACTTTGGGCTTAATTTTCTTTTCTCTTTCCAGTTTCTAAAAGGGGAAGCTGAGATTATTGATTTGAGACCTTCTTGCTTTTTAAATATAGGCATTGACTGATACAAATTTCCCCCAGATACTGCTTTAGCGGCATTCCTCAGATTTTGATATGTCATGTTAACATTTTCATTCTGTTCAAGATACTGTCATAACTTTCCTTTTGTTTTCTTCTTTGACTTGTACGTTATTTAGAGATGTTTTATTTAAATTTCCAATTATTTGGGAATTTTCCAGAGATTTTTCTCTTATTGATTTATAATTTAATTCCATTGTGTTCAGAAAACATAGTTTGTATGACTTGAATCTTTTTCGTTTAATCGAAACTTGTTCAATGGCTCAGAGTACGGTCTATCCTGGTAAAGGTTCCATGTGCACTTAAAAAAAAAAGGCGCTGTTGTTGGGTAGAGCATTGTATAAATATTAATTACTACAAGTTTGGCTAGTAGTGTTATTCTTTTTCTTTACAGAGTTTTATCAGTTATATTTGTTTTTTTTTTCAATTATAGAGACAGCGATCTTGAAATGTTTGAATATTGTTGAGAATTTTTCTTTTTCTCCTTGCAGTTTTAAGTTTTGCTTCATGAAATTTAAAGCTCTGTTATTAGGTGCATAAACACTTAGGACTGTATGACTTCTAGGTAGATTAAGCTTTTTATCATTATGAAATGGCCTTCTTTATCACTGCTCATATTTTTTGCTCTTAAATGCACTTCATCTGATATTAACGTAATCGCTCTTACTTTCTTTTGACTAGTGTTAGCATGTGAAATCTTTTTACATGTTTTAAATATTAATTTATTTTTATCTTTATTTTTTAAGTGTATTTCTTGTAGCAGCATGTATTTGAATGTTCTTTTTCATCCAATGTAGCAATCTCTGCTTTTTAATTGGTGTATATAGGCCATTTATATTTAATGTGATTATTGATATGGTTAGGTTTAAGTCTGTCATCTTGATGTTTGTTTTTAATTTATCCTGTATGTTGTTTCATTTTTCCTGTTTTCTGCCATTTTTTGGATTTATTGAATATTTTTTATGATTCTTATTTCTTTTTTTGACTTAATAGCTATAACTGTTTGTTTTGTTATTTCAGTGGTTGCTTTAGGGTTTATTGTATCTATTTTTAACTTATCAGTCTACCTTCAAATGATATTATGGCCCTTCTCACATAGAATAAGAACCTTACAACCATGTATTTCCATTTCTTCCTTCACTACCTTTGTCTTATTGTCATCATTTTACTTTTGCATATGTTATAAATCCTACCTACATTGTTCTATTTTTGTATAAACAGTCAATCATTTAAAGATGTTTTAATATAAGAAAACAAATCATATGTATTTATCTATGTAGTTACCATTTCCACAGTTCTTCATTCCTTTGTGTAGATCCGTATTTCCAGCTGTCATGGATTGAATTGTGTCCCCCCAAAAATGTATGTATCAACTTGGCTAGATCACGATTCCCAGTATTGTATGATTGTGTACCATTTTATAATCTGATGTGATTTCCTTATGTGTTGTAAACTCTATCACTATAATATAATAAGATAGATTAGCAGCAGTTGTGTTGATGAAGTTTACAAGATTGGGTGGTGTCTTAAGCCAGTCTCTTCTATAAAAGAGATAAACAAGTAGAGAGACATGGGAACCTCATACCACCAAGAAAGCAGTGCCAGGAGCAGACTGAATCCTTTGGACCTGAGGTTCCTGCACAGAGAAGCTCCCAGACCAAGGGAAGATTGATGACACAGATCTTCCTCCAGAGGAGCCAATGGAGAAAGTGTTCCCCTGGAGCTGACACCCTGAATTTGGACTTGTAGCCTCCTGGACTGTGAGAAAATAAACTTCTCTTTGTTAAAGCCATCCACTTGTGGTATTTCTGTTACAGCAGCACTAGATGAGTAAGACACCATCTAATGTTATTTTACTTCTGACTGAAAGACATGTCCTTTAACATTTCTTTTAGGTTAGGTCGACTGGTGATGGACTCTTTCCTCTTTTATGTGTCTTATATTGTCTTTATCTTACCTTCGTGTTTAGAAAATATATTTGTTGGGTATAGAATTCTAGTTGGCAGTGTCCCCTCCTCAATACTTTAAGATGTTGCTCGCCCGTATTCTTGTTTGCACTGTTTTTGACAAGAAATCTACTGTCATCTTTGATTTTGTTCCTCTGTATATAATATTTCTTTCATTTTCTGGAAGATTTTAAGATTTTGAATTACTGGTTCATGCAGTTTGATTATGATGTGTCTTAGTGTATTTTCATCATGTTACTTGTACTTCTTTTTTGTTAAACTTTATGGATCTCTGGGTTTATAATTTTCATCGAATTTAGACATTTTCCAGGGTTTTTTTTTTTTTTTTTTTTGTCCCCTACTCTGTCAAGAATTCCAATTACACATAAATTATTAGGCTGCTTAAATTTGTACCTCATTACTAACTCTCTATTCATTTTGGGGCTCTATTCTCTGTGTTTCATTTTATTTCATTTCTATTGATATATTTTCAAGTTCACTAATCTGTTTTAATCTTACCCTAGCTGTTAATCCTGCCCTTAATTCTAGTTTTTTTTTTTTTTTTTTTTTTAAATCTCACACATTATACTTCACATGGATACAAGTTGTATTTAGGTCTTTTATATCACCCATGTCTGTTTGTAACCTTTTGAACTTATAGAATACAGTTATGACACGTGTTTTAATGTCCTTATCTGCTAATTTTAACATCGATGTCAGTTCTGCTTCTTTCCATTCCTGGTAATATTTGATTGAATGCAAGACATTGTGAATTTTACCTTGTTGAGTTCTGGATATTTTTGTATTTCTATAAATATTACTGAGATTTGTTATAAGATGCAGTTAGTTTACTTGGAAATAGCTTGATTCTTTCAGGTCTTGCTTTTAAGATTTTCTGGGTGGTCTCTTTAATAAATGGTGCTGGGGAAATTGGATATCCACAGGCAGAAGAATGAAACAGGACCCCTGTCTCACATCATATACAAAAACTAATTAAAAATGGATTAAAGACCTAAATGTGAAAATCAAAACAATAAAATTCTTAGAAGAAAATCTAGGGGTGTGGATGTGGGACCCAGTTTTATTTAACAATGATTATCAGCTATGACCTCAAAAGCATGAGCAACAAAAGACAAAGTAGATAATTAGGACCTCATAAAGATTAAATATTTTTGTTCATCAAATGAATTCATCAACAAAGTGAAGAAATAACCTACAGATTGGGAAAAAAAATTTCAAGAACCATATATCTGATAAGGCTTTAAAATCCAAAATACATTAAAAGAACTTCTACAACTTTACAATACAAAGGCAAACATCGTAATCAAAAAATGAGCAAATGACTTGAACAGACACTTCACCAAAGAGGTTATTCAAATAGCCAACAAGCACATAAAAAGATGCTGAATGTCATTAGCCATTAGGGAGGTAAAAATAAAAAATACAGTGAGATACGACCTCACCCCCATTAGAATGGCAATAATAAAAAACAAACAAAACACAACAAAAATGGAAAAAATTTAGTGTTCAAGAGGATGTGGAGAAAATGGAACCCTTATCCATTGCTGTTGGGAATGTAAAATGGTGGAAAACAGTTTGGTGATTCCTCAAAAGGTTGAAATTGGAACAACCATATGACCTAAGAATCGCAATCTAAACCTGAAAGAAGTGAAAAAGGGAATGTAAATAGAAACCTATACACCAGTATTCATTGCAACACTTCACAATAGTCAAAAGGTGGAAACAACGTAAATGTCCATCCACAGATGTATGGATAAACAAAATGTGGTATATACAATGGAATATTACTCAGCCATAAAGAGAAAAAAAGTCCTGATACACACCACAACATGGATAAATCTTGAAAACGTTTTGCTGAGCAAAGTAAAACAAAAAACAAACCCTTTGCTGCTGAGTAAATTTTGACTCATAGTGATCCTATATGACAGAGTAGAACTGCCTTATAGGGTTTCCAAGGATTGGCTGGTAGATTCAAACTGCCGACCTTTTGGTTAACAGCCAATCTTTTAACCACCGTGCCACCAGGGCTCTGCAAAGTAAAGCAAGCGTAAAAGGATAAATACTGTATGATCTCACTTACATGAAATAAGCAAATATATAGAAAGCAAAGAATATTAGTGCTTACTAAGGGTGGGAGGGAGCCCTGGTGGCACAGTGGTTAAGAGCAATGTCTGTTAACCAAAAGGTCAGCAGTTCGAATCCAGCGGCTGCTCCTTGGAAACCCTATGGGGCAGTTCTACTCTGTCCTCTAGGGTTGCTATGAGTCGGAATCAACTCGAGGGCAGTGGGTTTTTTAGGGGTGAGAGGAAGCCAGAAATGGAGAGTTTTGCCTGGGGGGGGGCAAATGTTATGTTATGTTAATGGTGGTAGAATAATTAGGAAAAAAGACAGTGATAAGGGTTGCACAGAATGAAGAGTGTAATCAATGCCATTGAATTGTACATGTAGAAACTGTTGAATTGGTGAATGTTTTGTTGTGTATATTTTCACCAAAGGAAAAAAAGATTTGCTGGGTGGAACCATAACAGTGCTGGTATAATGCTACTCTTGGGCTATTGAGGGAAGACCGTTCTGTGTACTCTACCCTATTCCTTATGAATTTCGAGGTTTTCCAGTTTGGCTGGTGGAAGTGGGCATCATCCCAAACCCTGCATGAATGGTGGGTACTGCTTCCTCTAATTCTTTGGGTAGTTCTTTTCCTAGCCTCAGGTAGTGTCCTTCCTTGTATGTGCTGATCAGTAATCAATTGAATATTTGAAAGGGATCCTCTGCAGATCGCTGGAGTGCTCTTTGTGTGCAGCCCTTGTCTGGTATTGTGTCCTGAGAGATGTCGCTGCCTTGGTTTTCTTAAACTCTTAGCTCCATCTCCTCAGCTAAAGGAGTTTCCCAAGCTTTGCCTGGGTGACCCCTCTCTGTGCTGCTACCTGAAAACTCTTTCAGTGCTGTAAGTGGGACACTCATAGGGCTCAACTCATTAATTTCTCCTCTCTCAGGGATCACTATCTTTCATTGCCTTATGCACATTGTCTTGAAAACTATTGTTTCATGTATTTTGACCATTGTTGTTTTGTTTCTGGTGGGAAGGTAAGTCCAGTCTCTTAATCAATCTTGGAAATCAGCAGAAGTTGAGATACTTTAATTTTTCACTCTAATTTAAGTGGTGCTGGATGACTTGTATCAGTTTAATTGCCTATTCAATAATACAAGAGATTAATCATGAAGGAAGCAAAGCCTTTTCATGGATAATGCCTTTTTTAACAAAGATAGTCATGAAATGCTTAAAGAAGACAGGTTAAGACCTAGATACTCCAGAATGGATGTCAGTCTTCCCCACAACTTTCATATCTGTATCCGTTGATCTCCCTGTCTGAAAGTGAGACTGACTGAATTCTAGGCCAATTTTGATAATCAGAAGACAGAATTTAAATAGTTTTGAGAGTGTGGAACAGAATGGGAGGCTGAAGAATGAGTAGGGAAGGAATTACCCTTCCCTGAGTGTCTTCTTGTGCTGGGCATAATGTATTTCCTATGCCAGCTCATTCAACCTTCACAACAACATCTTAAGGAAGAGATTATTGTTATCCCCATGTCACAGATGAAGAAATGAAGCCCCCCAGACAGTAAATAACATGACCAAACTCACCTAAATTATAATTTGAGCCCAGGTCAGCATGCAATGGTCATTGTCTTTCACTCACACTGTACAGCATCTCCTCTCTGACTGTGGTCGGTGGAGATTGTAAGTAGAAACAGGCAGAATCAAGTCATCTTAGTCTCCTAGTGCTGTAACAGAAATACCACAGCTGAATGGCTTTAAAGAACAGGAATTTATTTTCTCACAGTTCTGGGGGCTAATCAGTGTCTCAGCTGTGTCAGTTCCTTCCCAGTCTATGGTCTTGGTCATTCCTTGGTTCCTTGGCAATCCTCATATGGCATCTGTCTTCTTCAATATGTGCTTACCCACTGCCATTGAGTCGATTCCAACTCATAGTGACACTATGTTGTTGTTAGGTGCCATCGAGTCGATTCCAACTCATAGCGACCCTATGCACAACAGAATGAAACTGCCTGGGCCCGTGCCATCCTCACAATCTTGAGCCCATTGTTGCAGCCACTGTGTCAATCCATCTCATTGAGAATCTTCCTCTTTTTCACTGACCCTCTGCTCTACCAAGCATAATATTCTTCTACAGGAACTGGTCCCTCCTGTTGACATGTCAAAGGATATCAGACGAATTCTTGCCGTCCTCGCTTGTAATGAACATTCTGGCTATACTTCTTCCAAGACAGATTTATTCTTCTGGCAGTCCATGGTGTATTCAATATTCTTCACCAACACCGTAATTCAAAGGCATCAGTTCTTCTTCAGTCTTCCTTATTCATTGTCCAGCCTTCACATGCATATGAGGCAATTGAAAACACCATAGCTTGGGGCAGGCACACCTTAGTCCTCAAAGTGATGTCTTTGCTTTTTAATACTTTAAAGAGATCTTTTGCAGCAGATTTGCCCAATGCAATGCATCATTTGATTTCTTGACTGCTGCTTCCATCAGTGTTGATTGTAGATCCAAGTAAAATGAAATCCTTGACGACTTCAATATTTGTTCCATTTATCATGATGTTGCTTATTGGTCCAATTGTGAGGATTTTTGTTTTCTTTATGTTGAGGCGTAATCCATAATGAAGGTTGTGGACTTTGATCTTCATCAGTAAGTGCTTTAAGTCCTCTTCACTTTCAGCAAGCAAGGTTGTGTCATCTGCATATTGCAGGTTGTTAATGAATCTTCCTCTAATCCTGATGCCACATTCTTCTTCATATAGTCCAGCTTCTCGGATTATTTGCTCAGCATACAGATTGAATAAATATGGTGAAAGGATACAATCCTAATGCACACCTTTCTTGACTTTAAACCAGGCAGTATCCCCTTGTTCTGTTCAAGCAACTGCCTCTTGGTCTAAGTACAGGTTCCTCATGAGCACAATTAAGTGTTTTTGAATTCTGATTTTTCGAAATGTTATCCATAATTTGTTATGATCCACACAGTCGAATGTCTTTGCATAGTAAATAAAACACAGGTAAACATCTTTCTGGTGTTCTCTGCTTTCAGCCATGATCCATCTGACATCAGCCATGATATCCTTTGTTTCTGAATCCTACTTGAATTTCTGGAAGTTCCCTGTTGACGTACTGCTGCAACCACTTTTGAATAATCTTCAGCAAAATTTTACTTTTGTGTGGTATTAGTGATATTGTTCTATAATTTACGCATTCTGTTGGATCACCTTTCTTTGGAATGAGTACAAATATGGACCTCACCCAGTCGGTTGGTCAGGTAGCTGTCTTCCAAATTTCCTGGCATAGACAAGTGAGTGCTTGTAGCACTGCATCCGTTGGTTGAAACATCTCAGTTGGTATTCCATCAATTCCTGAAGCCTTGGTTTTCACCAATGCCTTTAGTGCAGCTTGGACTTCTTCCTTCAATACCATTTTCTTGATCATATGCAGCCTCCTGAAATGGTTGAACGTCTACCAATTCTTTTTGGTACAGTGACTCTGTGTATTTCCTCCATCTTCTTTTGATGCTTCCTGTGTCATTTAGTATTTTCCCAGTAGAATCCTTCAATATTGCAACTCAAGGCTTGAATTTTTTGTTCAGTTCTTTCAGCTTGAGAAATGCTCAGCATGTTCTTCCCTTTTGGTTTTCTATCTCCAGGTCTTTGCACATTTCATTATAATACTTTCTCTTCTCAAGCCACCCTTTGAAATCTTCTATTCAGCTCTTAACTTCATCATTTCTTTCTTTCACTTTAGCTACTGTAAGTTCAAGAGCAAGTTTCAGAGTCTCTTCTGACATCCGTTTTGGTCTTTTCTTTCTTTCCTGTCTTTTTAAAGACCTCTTGCTTCCTCTTCTTCTTTTTTATTATGCTTCAGGTGAAAGTTTACAGCTCAGGTTAATTTCTCATACAAAAATGTATACACATACTGTTAAGTGACACTAGTTGCAATCCCTATAATGTGACAGCACCCTCCTCCTTTCCAACCCGGGTTTTGCGTGTCCATCCAACCAGCTCCTGTCCCTTCCTGCCTTCTTATCCTTCCTCCAGATCCATCCATTTAGTCTCGTGTATCTGCTTGAACTAAGAAGCACACTCTTCATGAGTATTATTTTATGTTTTATAGTCCAGTCTAATCTTTGTCTGGAGAGTGGGCTTTGGGGATGGTTTTAGTTCTGGATTAACAGAGCGTCCAGGAGCCATGGCTATGAGGGTTCCTCAACTCTCAGTCAGACCATAAAGTCTGGTCTTTTTACATGAATAGGAGTTCTGCACCACACTTTTCTTCTGCTCTGTCAAGGACTCTCTGTTGCATTCCCTGCCAGGGCAGTCATTGGTGGTAGCCAGGCACCATCTAGTTCTTCTGATCTCAGGCTGATGGAATCTCTGGTTTATGTGGCCCTTTTGTATCTTGGGCTTATATTTCCCTTGTGTCTTTGGTGTTCTTCACTCTCCTTTGCTCCAGGTGAGTTTGGGCCAATTGATGCATCTTAGATGGCCACTCGCTAGCTTTTAAGACCCCAGATGCCACTCACCAAAGTGGGATGCAGAACTTTTTCTTAATAAACTTTGTTATGCCAATTGACATAGATATCCCCCAAAACCATGGTCCCCAGACCCCTGACCCTGCTACTCTGTCCCTTGAAGTGTTTGGTTGTGTTCAGGAAACTTCTTAGCTTTTGGTTTAGTCCAGTTGTGCTGACTTCCCCTGTATTGTGTATTGTTCCTCCCTTCACCTAAGATAATTCTTGTCTACTATCTAGTTAGTGAATACCCCTCTCCCTCCCTCCCCACTCTCATAGCCACCAAAGAATGTTTTCTTCTATGTTTAAACCTTTTCTTGAGTTCTTATAATCGTAGTCTCATACAATATTTGTCCTTTTGCTGCTAATTTCACTCAGCATACTGCCTTCCAGATTCATCCATGTTGTGACATGTTTCTCAGATTCATCATTGTTCTGTATTATTGCATAGTATTCCATTGTGTGTATGTACCATAATTTGTTTATACATTCATCTGTTGATGGGCATCTAGGTTGTTTCCATCTTCTTGCTATTGTGAACAGTGCTGCAATGAACATGAGTGTGCATTTAAATCTGTTCGTGTGATGGCTCTTATTTCTCTAGGGTATATTCCAAGGAGTGGGATTGCTGGAACATATGATACTTCTAGTTGTAGCTTTTTAAGGAAGCACCAAATAGATTTCCAAAGTGGTTGTACCATTTTACATTCCCACCAGCAGTGTATAAGTGTTCCAGTCTCTCCACAACCTCTCAAACATTTATTATTTTGTGTTTTTGGGATTAGTGCTAGCCTTGTTGGGGTGAGATGATATCTCATTGTACTTTTAATTTACTTTTCTCTAATGGAATAATTATCGTGAGCATTTCCTCATGTATCTGTTAACCACCCAAATGTCTTGTTTGGTGAAGTGTCTGTTCATATCCTTTGCCCATTTTTTAATTGAGTTGTCTTTTTGTTGTTGAGATTTTGCAGTTTAAAAGATTAGACCCTGGTCAGATATGTCATAGCCAAAATTTTTTTCCCAGTCTGTAGGTTGTCTTTTTACTCTTTTGGTGAAGTCTTTTGATGAGCATAAGTGTTTGATTTTTAGGAGCTCCAAGTTATCCAGTTTCTTTTCTGATGTTTGTGCATTGTTAGTTATGATTTGTATTGTGTTTATGCCATGTATTAGGGATCCTAGCATTGTCCCTATTTTTTCTTCCATGATCTTTGTCGTTTTTTATTTTATATTTAAGTCTTTGATCCATTTTGAGTTAGTTTTTGTGCATGGGTGTGAGGTATGGGTCTTGTTTCAGTTTTTTGCAGGTGGATATCCAGTTATGCCAGCATCATTTGTTAAAGAGACTGTCTTTCCCCCAATTAACGGACTTTGGGCCTTTGTCAAATAGCAGCTGCGCGTAGGTGGATGAATTTATGTCTGGATTCTCAATTCTGTTCCATTGGTCTATGTATCTGTTGTTGTACCAGTACCAGGTTGTTTCAACTACTGTGGTGGTATAAACAGTTTCTAAAATCAGGTAGTGTGAGGCCTCCCACTTTGTTGTTCTTCTTCAGTAATTCTTTACTTATCCAGGGCCTCTTCCCTTTCCATATGAAGTTGGTGATTTGTTTCCCCAGCTTGTTAAAAAGTGTCATTGAAATTTGGATTGGGATTGCATTGTGTCTGTAGATCGCTTTGGGTAGAATTGACATTTTCACAATGTTGAGTCTTCCTATCCATGAGTATGGTATGTCTTTCCATTTATGTATGTCTCTTTTGGTTTCTTGCAACAGTGTCTTGTAGTTTTCTTTGTGTAGGTCATTTATGTCTCTGGTTAGGTTTATTCCTTAGTATTTTATCTTCTTGGGGGCTATTGTAAATAGTATTGATTTGGTGATTTCCTCTTCGAAGTTCTCTTTGTTGGTGTAGAGGAATCCAACTGATTTTTGTATGTTTATCTTATATCCTGAAACTTTGCTGAAATCTTCTGTTAGTTCCGGTAGTTTTCTTGTGGATTTGTTGGGGTTTTCGGTGTATAAGATCATATCATCTATGAATAGGGATACTTTTACTTCTTCCTTACCAATTTGGATGCCCTTTATTTCTTTTTCTTTCCTTATTGCTCTGGCTAGGACCTCCAGCACAATGTTGAATAAGAGTGGTGATAAAGGGCATCCTTTTCTGGTTACTGTTCTCAAAGGGAATGCTTTCAGACTGTCTCCATTTAGGATGATGCTAGCTGTTGGCTTTGTATAAATGCCCTTTATTATGTTGAGGAATTTCCCTTCTTTTCCTATTTTGCTCAGAGTTTTTATCATGAATGGGTGTTGGACTTTGTCAAATGCCTTTTCTGCATCAATTGATAAGATCATTTGGTTCTTATTCTTTTGTTTTATTTACATGATGGATTACATTGATTGTTTTTCTGAATGTTGAACCATGCCTGCATACCTGGTATGAATTCCACTTGATCATGGTGAATTATTTTTTTGATATGTTGTTGAATTCTATTGGCTAGAATTTTGTTGAGGATTTTTGCATCTATGCTCATGAAGGATGTTGGTCTGTAATTTTCTTTTTTTGTGGTGTCTTTGCCTGGTTTTGGTATCAGGTTTATGCTGGCTTCATAGATTGAGTTTGGGAGTATTCCATCCTTTTCTATGCTCTGAAATACCTTTAGTAGTACTGGTGTTAACTCTTCTCTAAAGTTTGGTAGAATTCTTCAATGAAGCTGTCAGGGCCAGGGCTTTTTTTTGTTGGGAATTTTTTAATTACCTCTTCAATCTTTTCTTTTTTTATAGGTTTATTTAGTTTTTCTACCTCGGTTTGTGTTTGTTTAGGTAGGTAGTGTGACATCTTGCTTTCTTCATGTATGATGTCCTTGATGTCACTCCACAACTTGTCTGGTCTTTGGTCATTAGTGTTCAATGCATCAAATCTGCTCTTGAGTTGGTCTCTAAATTTAGGTGGGACATACTCAAAGTTGTACTTTTTTCTCTCTTGGACTTGTTCTAATTTTCTTCAGCTTTAACTTGAACTTTCATGTGAACAATTGATGGTCTGTTCCACAGTCATCCCCTGGCCTTGTTCTGACTGATGATATTGAGCTTTTCCATCATCTTTTTTTATAGATGTAGTTGATTTGATTCCTGTCTTTTCCATCTGGTGAGATCCACGTGTATTGTTGCCATTTATGTTGTTGAAAAAAGATATTTGCAATGAAGAAATCATTGGTGTTGCAAAATTCCATCCTGTGATCTCCTGTGTCGTTTCTGTCACCAAAGCCATATTTTCCAACTATTGATCCTTTTTCTTTGTTTTCAACTTTTGCATTCCAATTGCCAGTAATTAGCAATGCATCTTGATTGCATGTTTGATCAATTTCAGGCTGCAGAAGTTGATAAAAATCTTCAATTTCTTCATCTTTGTCCTTAGTGGTTGGTGTGTAAATTTGAATAATCGTTGTCTTAACTGGTCTTTCTTGTAGGTGTATGGCTATTATCCTGTCACTGACAGCATTGTACTTCAGGACAGATCTTGAAATGTTCTTTTTGACGATGAACATGATGCCATTCCTCTTCAATTTGTCATTCCCAGCATAGTAGACCATATAATTACCTGATTCAAAATGGCCAATACCAGTCCATTTCAGTTCACTAATGCCTAGGATATTGATGTTTATGCATTCCATTTCATTTTTGACGCATTCCAATTTCCTAGATTCATATTTCTTACATTCCACATTCTTATTATTAACGGATGCTTGCAGCTGTTTCTTCTCATTTTGAGTCGTGCCACATCAGCAAATGCAGGTCCTAATAGCTTGACTCCATCCACATCATTAAGGTTGACTCTACTTTGAGGAGGCAGCTTTTTCCCAGTCGTCTTTTGAGTGACTTCCAACCTGAGGGGCTCATCTTCTGGCACTATATCAGACAGTGTTCTGCTACTATTCATAAGGTTTTCACTGGTTAATTTTTTTTTTTTCAGAAGAAGACTGCCAGTCCTTCTTTCTAGTCTGTTTTAGTCTGGAAATTCAGCTGAAACCTGTCCGCCATGGGTGACCCTGCTGGTATTTGAATAACAGTGGCATAGCTTCCAGCATCTTCCAGCATCACAGTAACACACAAGCCCTCACAGTACAACACACTGACAGACGCGTGGGGGAGTGACCCTATAGGACAGAGTAGAACTGCCCCATAAGGTTTCCAAGGCTGTAAACCTTTACTGAAGAACACTGTCACATCTTTCTTCCATGGAAGGGCTGGTAGGTTCAAACCACTGACCTTTTGGTTAGCAGCCGAGCTCTTTAACCACTGAGCCACCAAACCAAAAAACCCATGGCCATCCAGTCCATTCTGACTCATAGCGACCCTATAGAACAGAATAGGACTACCCCATAGAGTTTCCAAGCAGCAGCTGGTGGACTCAAACTGCCGATCTTTAGTTAGCAGCTGAGCTCTTAACCACTGCGCCACCAGGGCTCCTTATATGTGCCTATACCTGTGTCTAATTTGCTTTTTTTATAACTCAGAAGTGATTAGGTTTAGGACACACCCTATACTAATATGACCTCATTAACATAATAAAGAAAACTATTTTCAAACAGGATTATGCCATAAGTATTAAAAAAAAAAGAGAGAGAAACAAACCCAGCCCTTTTGCTGTCTAGTTGATTCAGACTCAGTGACCCTATAGGACAGAGTAGAACTGCTGCATAGGGTTTCCAAGGAATGGCTGGTGGATTTGAACTGCTGACCTTTTGGTTAGTAGCCATGGCATTTAACCACTGGGCCACTAGGGCTGCAACTCCACAGGTATAGGGCTTAGGATTCCAACACACATTTTGGGAGGACATAATTCAATCCATAACACAAGTCTTCAGATATCTCTGCTCCAGGAACCTGGAGGCCATTCTGAGCTAGGTTCCTAATCCAGGTAGGTTTCTTATATTCCTTGCTTAGGGTCAGGGTGAATTTCAGAAGTAGTCAGGGTTGGTCCGTGGGCAGGGGTAGAATAGTAGCATCCATCAGGGTTAGAAGGTTTCTGGGCCACAGAGCAAGCAGATCACCACAGCTTCTCTGGGTGTGGGTAGATTCCTGCTCTTGGTGTTAACCAAGTTTATGCATGAATTGATTTCACTAGGTATAATAACTGAATAATAGATTTCAAGGGCAATTAAAACATAAAACCACAAGCAAATGATACTGAAAAAACAAATTCATCTATTTGTATTTGCAACCTTCTGAATGAAGTCGCTGTGTGGTGCAAGCAGTTTGCACTTAATTACTAATTGAAAAGTTGGCGATTGGAACCCACCCGGTGGCCCTGTGGAAGACAGTGTTGCTTCTGTAAAAACTACAGCCAAGAAAACCCTGTGGAGTGCAGTTATACTCTGTAACGCATGGGGTTGCCATGATTCGGAATCAACTCGACGGCAATGGATTTGAGTTTTTGTTTTTCGTATACCCTTAACTTGCTAAGTGATCTGGGCAAATTCCCTACCACCCCCTGGGCTCAGCTTCTTCCTCTCCTCATGGAGGGAGTTGGGCTAGAAGTGCAGACTGACTCTTCCAGAGTTGGTATTGTACAATCTTCTCCCTGAAAACAGAGACTTGGTTATTTCAGCTCCATTTGTTCTGTTCAAGTTTTTATTCATTCACCACTAGATGGAGAGCTTCTCTCAAGTTTCCCCAAAGTGCTCTGTGAAGGCCCTGGAGGCGTTTGTATCCCTAAGACAAAGGCACTCTGAATTTTGTCACCATTTTATGGAATGCTAAGTAGGATTTTAGACAATCTTACGTTAATTAATTTGCAAAAAAGCTTTGAGTTTCTTTGCTTTTATACATTTTAATATACCGTACTTAAATTTTAATTTTTAAATACTTTTATACTTAACTAAGGAACCCTGGTATGGACCTCTGGTGGCACAGTGGCTAAAGAGATTGGCTGCTAACCAGAAGGTTGGCAGTTCGAATCCACCAGCTGCTCCTTGGAAACCCTATGAGGCAGTTGTACTCGCTATGAGTTGGAATCGATTTGACAGCAATGTTTTTTTTTTTTTTTAAGGAGCTCTGGTGGTGCAGTGGTTAAGCGCTCAGCTGCTAACCAAAACATCGGTGGTTGGAACCCACCAGCCACTCCTTCAGAGGAAAATGTGGCAGTCTGCTTCCATAAAGATTTCAGCCTATGGGTGGCTATGAGTCGGAATCAAGTTAATGGCAGTGGGTTTGGTTTTGGTTTTATACTTAACTACTTGGAATTTAGGTTTAAAATGCTTTGTCCTATATTTATTACTGGGAAATTTCCAGCAGAACTATTTTACTTATGCTTGCTTCTATATATGTGCAAAGTGCTTTGGATTACTTTTAAGTGAACTGCTCTTTCCTGAGTCTACCAGACACATGAAATTGTGCTGATGCTAGAGGAAGCTCTTTCAGCCTCTGAGCTTTTGAAATTTCTGTTATCTACCAGCCCGTGACTACTAACTGAAGTGCTGAGGCAAATGAGACTGATTTATTAACTGTATTGGTCCCCCATATCCACCCCACCCCAACACACACATACAATATTCAAGCAGGGGTTGGGATTCAGAGCTAACTTGACTCTTCTTGATGGGCCTTTGAGTATGTATGTGATTGGTTTGGTTTTCAAATCCTGTATTTTGCAGCAGGGGCCAAGCATAACTGCATCAAAAATAGTCTTCCCTTGGATGTCCTGGAATGGCAGGGTCCTCTCATTTGGCAAAGAGAAGCCTGCCCCATTTTGGGTGGCTGCTATTGGCTGATGTAGTAATGAGCCATGTGGGGACCCCCACCCCTCAGACAGAGCCCTCTTCATCTTCCTCCTGCCTTGCCCTGGGGCCCTATGGTGGCCGGCATGCTCCCCTGAAGGAAGCATTAGATGTTTTCAGCCAGTCTGACTCACTTTGGAGTTTGCCTTTAAGCAGGATGCAGGGAGCTGAAAGATGGGGAATCAAGGGAACCTGGTGGATCCCGAAATGCAAATGCCTCCCAGAGCTTCAAAATCCACACATTGTGTGAATGTGTGGAAATAGTGGCTTTCACAAGGAACATTACTTTAACTGCAAAGGAAATTAGGCAAGCAGTTTGTTTAGGAGAAGCAGAAGAAAGAGGAAAGTGATTTGCCTTTTTTCCTCTTTTTCTCCTGAGAGGAGGATGATCCTGCAAGAATCTACCAGCAGGCGTAACAAGTCCTTCCTTATTTACTGGAAATCCCACCCTCCTCTCCTGCTCAGAGGCATGGTTTCTGTTTTACAGGTTGCTCCCTCGCAGGAGGGGACTGGAGGTCAGAGGAGAACCTGCCCAGGGCTTAGGCTCCAGGGGGACAGAATGGAGGCTGGGAGACCCAAGGGGACCAGGGGACTTCAGGGCCCTGCCATCTGGAGGGAAAATAATCACCAAGACTGTCAATACCTTGAAGGGACCAGAGTGCCTGCTTTATAAAAAGTACATCTTCTTAGGCAAATGTAATTTCCTTCCCTGGCAGAGTGAAAGGGCCTGGTAGAGGGGGAAGTGAAAGTTGCTACATATTTGAATAGTGCAGGCAGTCTTCAGGAGTCACTACCCTGGAGCAGACTGAACCACCGGGGAACAAGCTGGGAATGCATTGTTTACTTGGGGAGGAAGTAATGCTTGCTGGACATCCACTTGTGCCAGGAACTGTGCTAGATACTGAGAAGGTCTGGGGAGCAAGGTGGGCACGATGTGTCATCAGCATGATCCTATAGAGCTTCTGTGATGAGCGAAATGTTCTATGTCTGCACTGCCCAATATGGTATCCACTACCCACATGTGCCACCACTGGTCTGTCAGTTTGTTGTACTGTGGTGGCATGTGTGCTCCTATGATGCTGGAAGTTATGTCTCCAGTATTTCAAATATCAGCAGGATCACTATGATTGACAGGTTTCAGTGGAACTTCCAGAATAAGACAGACTAGGAAGAAAAGCCTGGTGGTCTACTTCTAAAAGTCAGCCAATGAAAACCCTATGGATCACAACAGAACACTGTCTGATATATTGCTGGAAGATGAACCCCCTAGATTGGAAGGCACTCAAAATACCCAGTGGCCTCAACAATGGACTTGAGAATATTAGTGATCATGAAGATGGCGCAGGACCGGGCAACCTTTCATTCTGTTGTACGCCGTGAGTTGGGGCTGACTGTATGGCAACTAACAGTAACAACAGCCCCGTGTGGCTGCCGAGCACTTGAAATGTGGCTGTTACATCTGAGGGACTGGATTTTTATTTAATTAATTTTAATTGTTTTAAATTAAATAGTCACATGTTATTAGTGGCTACTGTATGGAACAGTATGGTGCTACACAGAACTTCTGTTTGGGGAGCAAAATAAATACTCTGTGATGTAGGTTCTGGAACCTCAGGGTTACAGGTGTGGAAATAAATGCTCCGTTTCTCCAAGCAAACAGTTAAGACGTAGAATTGCTGTTTGCTTCTGTAAGTCATGCCTTTTCAGCTACTTTGTATTTTTCACCCAATACACTTACATACAGCCTACATGGCCGGGGAGGGATGTACGTTTTCTTCGGACACCTTCAGACATCTACTGTGTAGCTGTTTGATACTTGGCTAAGACTGTAATGATCACTATGTATTAACATGTGGTGGAGCCCTGGTGGCACAGTGGTTAAGTGCTATGGCTGTTAACCAAACGGTCAGTGGTTCCAGTCCACCGGGCGCTCGTTGGAAACCCTATGGGGCAGTTCTCCTCTGTCCTATAGGGTCACTATGAGTCGGAATTGACTCAATGGCCATGGGTTTATTAATGTGTGTCAGTGACCAGGTCATCCTTAGGCTGAGAAATCGTTTCCTTTCTTGGTTGCTGTACCTGTATCCCAGCCCAGGTTATCAAGAGTCTGAACTGCCTGCAGGGCCCTATCTTGATGGTGGGTCTCAGGCAAGGCACAGAACATGGTAAGTCTCTTTCTTCTCTGTAACACATTGGTTTAGTAACACCTCTGTCCCAGGATAATTGTCAACATCACCAGCCCAGCAGCCTTTTTTCCTGTGTCTGGTCCCTGGGTAGTATAGTTTGCTCTCTGCTACTAACCTTAAGTTTGGCAGTTTGAACCCACCCAGCAATAGTGCAAGAAAGGCCTGGCAATCTGCTTCTGTAAAGATTATAGCACGAAAACTCTGTGGAGCAGCTCTACTTTGTAACACATGGGGTTGCCACGAGTCAGAATTGACTTGACAGCAACTGGTTTGGTATTTTGGTTTTGCCTGTTATACACAGAGCTCAATAAATACCCATTCGGTGATTGCAAATCAGTGTCCATTAGAAGGTGCTCCTTCTAGCCACCCAATGGAAAGCTAGTTAATTCCTGGGTCTGGAGGCCTTCTTAAGGAAGCCCGACATTTGAGAAATGCTGAAAGAGGCTGGTAACTTTAGTGAAGTAGTCTCCTGACTTCTTAGATGGTAGAACAGAATTTAAGACTTGTATTTATCATGTCCTGGTCTACAACAACTCTTCATGTTAAGAAATATTTACGTCAATTAAAAACAAACAAATAAACAAAAAACTGATAGTGGGATGTGAAGGGAGGACGTACACCTATTCCGCAACATTTACTCCGTTCCTACTGTGTGCTACTGAGTTAAGCTTTATGCTTGGCAGAACGTTGGAAGGCTTTGTGGTCAATTGAGACTTTATAAACGTGCTTTATAAGCCTTGGTGACTGTCACAAACAAGGGAGATTTGGTTTTATCCAAAAGTTGGGTTAGGGATCTTGTGTAATATAAAAATTATTTTTTTTTAAAAACTTACTCTATCCAAGGTGAGCCCTTGGTATCTTCTGCTGTGTACCTGTTTGATACTTGACTGAGACTCAGAAAATAATCACTATATGTTAACAAATTTAGTCTGGCTGAATCCTTTCAATGTGCTATTTTTTTTCCACTCAGTGTTCTATACTTCTGATTTTCTTTCTGAGCTACCAGCTTTTATCAACACATGTCCTCATCTGTCATTAAAAATCCAGGCACACACCGTAGAAATGCTTTTCCACAGTTTCTTATTGAGGCTTGGGAATAACTTTGTTTCCTTTCTCCAAAACTCTTCTGCCCCCTTCCCCAGCCTCCTAACATGTAGTACTGTAAGCAGGTCTTATCCTGCTCAAGAGGAACAATTCTAAGGATTCTTCCTTATGATTCCCAATGATTTTGTCTACACTGAAAACATAACTATGAATACCTAAAAGCATCGAGTCATAATAAAATATTTGGAAAGCAAAGGAGAATTTATTAGCTTAACTGATATCTTTTATTTTCATATCCGTTAAAATAACAGAGTAAATATAATATTAAGTTTTATCACCTCAATATTGGCTTACTGCTTTTATTTTGTAATTATACATTGAGATATAATGTGCTAGGAGCCTGTATTTGAACCCAGGATCTGTTTGTACAGCTTTGGGGAAATTACTTATCCTGTTTAAGCCTTAGGATTCTGTATTTGCAAAATGGGTATGTATAAAATAAAAATAAAAAAAACCTTGTAAGAAAGAACAAGGGCATTTATGTAGGGTTCCTACCACAATGCCTGGTATGCAATAAGAACTCAATAAGCGCTTGTGTTTGTCTTTTCTTTTTATTCACATTTCTAAGCATTTTATAGCTGGTTTAATGATAATTTTCACCTGGGCCTGAGCTAGACAACAAGTATGGAGGTGGTACACTGGTATTTTTCACATGGCCAACCCAGACAATCAAGGCCTCAGTCAGTCCTGAATTATCCAGGTCTTGATCCTACATTGCAATGCAGAGTAGAAGCATGGACTGGGAAAGGAGACAGTCATGCCTCTTTTTGACCTGTCATAAGGAGAATGAGTTTTAAGAACCTTTCCAAAAACCAAACCAAACTAGTTGCCATCAAGACAGTCTCACTCATGAAGACCCTACTCTGTGCCAAAGTACAACTGTGCTCCATGGAGTTTTCAATGGCCAGTTTTTCAGAAGTAGATCCCTAGGCCTTTCTTCCAAGGTGCCTTGGGGTGAATCTGAACTGTCAACCTTTTGGTCAGGAGCTGAGCACTTAATCGTTTGCACCACCCAGGGACTACTAAGAACCTTTCAGTACCCTCCAGATCAGTTCTGAAATCCCCTGGCTACACCAATATTGGCAGCAGACAAATTTGCTCCGAGAAATAGTTTCACTCTTATAAAAAGGGTAACTTTCAGAAGTCCAGAGACAACTCACAGGAAGACCACTGGGTGAGCAGATGCCCCAGCTGGTTCCATGGAGGAAGAACAGGCTCCAGGGTCACAGCGCTGTGCTTTCACCGGCTTCACCTGGGACGGAGCCACACTGACTACGTTCCCGGGCCTAGAGGAGCCTGTGTCTTCATCCATGTCACAGGGTGCTAGGGGTGAGGGTGAATGAGAAAATCTGTATAAAGCCCCCAGCACTGGGCCTGACACCTCACCAAAGGTCCTGCTGCTAATGCTACTAACCCCAGGGCAGAGGTCAGGGCTGAAGTGCCTGAGGAAGGCACAGGGGAGCTACCCCGAGAGCCAAAGCAGGGCTGGCAACAGCTGAACCATGCTGGGCCATGTTCCCTCCAGGCAGGGGTGGATCATCCGATAAGCAAGGTAAGCATACGCGTACTTACGCTTACTTACTAATCTGTAGTGAACAATTCCACATTTTTTCACCACATCAAAGATTCTGCTTCTAGGTATGGCTGGCATCTGTCTCTCTCCCAACCCCACAGCACCTTTCTATAGAATCAAAGCCTCTTTTCAAATTTATAATCCCTGACGGGCAGATGACTCAATAGGCAAAGTAAGCACGGGCTTACTTGTGCTTACTTAGTAATCTGTAGTGAACAATTTCACATGGGTTTCACTTTGATGCAGCGTGGTGAAACCCATGCGAAATTGTTCACTACAGATTAGTAAACACAAGTGAGCCCGTGCTTATCCTTATTGGCTAATCTGTCCCTGCCTCCAGTACACCATGTACTACAGTATCTTCCCTTCCTGGAGTCGTGTGGGTGTTGATAATAATGAAAGGGGGAGGGTTTGAATCAAATATATATGCAGAGAGCTGGATTAAACAAACTATCTTAGCATTTTTCTCAGGCCTTTCAATCATGAACACACATTGTGACTCTCCAGAAGGAGGCAAGAGCGTGTGACTTTCCCGCACCATTTAGCCCTGTTCTCCTCTGTATCATGCGTAAGGCTTGGGGAACTGTGGCTTGAGGGTGACTCCCCGTGACCTTGAAAAGGGCGCTCTGCTTTCCTAGCCCTGGTTTCACTACCTGAAATCGAAGCTCACACCCATCTCCACCCTTCCTCCACGCCGCTGAATCTAGGCTGCTACATAACAGCCTGGCAGCTCCAGGCACAGGGGCCTAGTTTTCTGTATCTTCCCTCAACTCCCCGTTTAGCTTTGATTCCAAGAGAACCTTCTTCAGCTAAGCTCTGGACTCCCTCTTCCTCCCCTGGCACTCACTGGGTGGTCGGGCCCCTTTACGCCAGGGGAGGCTGGTGAGGGCCTTGACCCCTCCCAGGACGCTTCTGCCAAATATAGTGGCGCATCCTTCTTTGAACACAATACTGCATGTTCCAGCCTCTTGACCTTCTCCCATGCTGTCCCCTCTGCTGGAAATTTTCTCGTCCCTTCCTTCACGTGAATAATCCTTCTCTCTCTCGTGATTCAAGTGAGATGCCACCTCTTCCAGTGCACCTGGCTGGACTCAGGGCCCCCCTGTGCCTGTGGCAACACAGAGCTTTCTCTGGATACCCCTCCCTGAAGCCCTCACGGTCGGTCTCACCTCCTGCTTCTCTGGGGCATTGACTTAACCTGACCTGTCCTCACCTCTCGGTCCCAGGCCCAGTCCCGTGATGGACAAGTGGGGAAAAACCAGTTGTCATCGAGTTGATTCCAACTCATGGCAAGTGGAAGACCCGGATAAATGCTGGCAACACTTGAGTGAATGTGTATGCAAACCCAGCCAGCATGTGTAAGTGGAGAGTTCAAACTGGAAAGGAAATAGCCACCAGAGGACTTCTTGGGAAATCCCCCTCTCCCCCCTAAAGACTCTTGCACTTACTAAGCTTCCTTGTGCTCTGGGCGCCCGGTCTCGCCTTCCGTGGTCACTGTCCCCTCTCTCTGCATCTTCAGCAGCTTTGTCCCTCAGGACCAATTTGAAGTCCCTGGATGAGATCCTCTGTGATGCCAGGATAAGGGCGAGCCCTCCTAGAGAGCCACAGGGAGTGCACAGGGAGCTCGGGGGTATGTGTCCTGCTGTGTCCTGCCCCTTTCTCCAGGGAGGATTGACGCTGGCTCAGAAGCAAGTGGCAGAATGTGAAGGGCTCAGGAGCAAAGGTCATGGACCAGGGTCCACACTGGCATCCAGGGCAAAAATCTCAGGGAGGCCAGAGCACTGGGATGAAGGACCCACCTGACACACCCTTCGTGGAGCCCCCAGGGCCTGACCTAGAGCACTGGGATGGAGGACCCACCCCACAAACACTTCTTGTCCCCACTGGGCCTAACCCAGCGCACTGGGATGGAAGACCCACCCCACACACCTTTCCTGGGCTTGACCTCGAGGGCCGGAGTGAAGGACTCACCCCGCACATCTTTCCTGGACCTGACCCAGAGTGCTGGGATGGAGGACCTACCCCACACACCTTTCCTGGACCTGACCCAGAGCGCTGGGATGGAGGGCCCACCCCGCACATCTTTCCTGGGCCTGCCTTGGCCTGACCCAGTGCTTGTTACTGGAAGTTCAGGGAAGACTGAGGCAAGTCTTTGCCCTCCAGCGGCTCACAGTCCCTGGAGGAGACATTTAATAAGCAGCGCGGTGAGTGCCGCCGTAACACAGACTTAGGTACATGAGGGCACCAGGAACTCAGAGTCCTGGTCTTGAGGCAGCTCTAAGCCTGAGGCACAGTGAGCAAGGCTCCTCCCATAAGTCATTCAGCAGCCAGCAAGGCTGGAAAAGACCTTCCAGGACCAGCCAAGGGGCAGGTAGGAGGGAACTGGGGACTAAGGAATGCTGGTATGATTGGAAGGTTGAAGGTGGCTGGAGAGAGCTTTTGGGATCAGATCTTGATGAAGCCTTGAGTGCCATTTGGAATGGCGTGGATCTGAACCTGTAGACTAGATAGCTGTTCCCAGCCTCTCAGGATCACAGTGATAGAAGAGGTCTCCCTGAATTCATTTGGTGTCTGCTTTATTTTTGTATAAATGGCTACAAACGTACACTGATTTCCTGTGGGTGATACGAAACTGATTTTCAAAAAGAATCTTGATGCTTCAAAAGGTGAGGACTGCTGTGGGCAAGAAAGTATTTTGCAAAGGGTGGTGCCTGCTGTGGGTGGGGATGAGGGTGGCACCCAGAATGGAGGAGGGTCCAAAAGGGGAATCGAATGGAGGGGCCCTGAGACCACAGAACCTTCTCTGGTGGGGCCTGGACCCGCCCTCTGGCCGCAGGAAGCTCTAGGGAGAACGACAATGAGGAAGCCCTCGCAGGTGCTGGGGAAGCATCGGGTTACACGGCACCAGGAGAAGACATTGTCAAAGAAAGCAGCAGTTGATGCCTTATGCAAGGTTGCATCCAAGGAAGGAGGCTTTGGGGTGGTGTCACTGGCTGGGGCAGGCACTCCCTGATGAGGTCGGGCTCCACCCTTCCGAGGGGTGTGGGGGCAGCAGAAAGAAGAGAGGAGAGCTCTGGGACTGACTCATGGGGGGAAAGAAAATCTCTGGACAATTCACACACTCTGGTTGGTTTGACAAAACATGGGAAAGAAGAAGTGAAATTTGTTAACTGTGCCAAGATCCTTGCAGTTCACTTTAGGGGACAGTCTTGATACGAAATTATCCATATTATGCAAATTTCCTCCCCAAGCAGCGGTTCCCAGTTGTGCCCAGGCCGTGGGTGGGTGGCGGTGGGGCGATGCATCTGCTTCCTGTGAGGCTGGGTCGCCATTTGTGCATGGATGGGGCACAGGACCCCACGGCTGGGTGCTTCCTTCCCAGAGCTGCCCAGCCTCCACAGCTGCCACCATTGCCTTGCTCCTGTCCTCAGCGTGGTTGCAAAGGGGGACTTTACAGTGAGGTTTTCGCCTTCCTCCTGAGGAAAATATGGCCAGGAACTGGTGTCTTTTACAGCTTCAGGTGGAAGCTGAGATCTGGGGATTGGTAGCCTTTACTTCCCTATTTCTTCTACGTCAGCTTTACTCTGCTCACCCCATGGCCACCTCTACCTGCCCTTCCCTGTTGCTCCCACTTACCACCCTCTGGAAGCTGCTCCCTTGAAGGTGGCTGCTAGCATCCTAGAGACATAACCCAGCATCCTCTTCTCAGCCCCTTTCTCATCTGATCTTCTTTATGGACCTGCTTGTGGTCTTTGCTTTTTGAATAAAGAAGATCTGAGATGTTATATTTGATTTGTATTCCTGCTCACTGGAACAAGGGCTTTCATTTCTGTTGCTGGCTCCTCCTGTTCCTCCTCCCCAAAGTGGTCTCCTCTGTCCTTCCTCTTTCCTTAACAACATCATGTATCTTTCACACCTTTCTTTACAGTCATCCTTGTGTCAGTGATTCCCAAATTGGCGGCCTCTCTTTAAGGCTTATGGATTTCACTCATCCCCTGGAAGGGCCCTTGGATGTCCCACAGTTGCTTAAATTCAACAAAACTGAGCTCCTGTCTCCAAACCACCTGCCCCTTTCTCCTTTTATATTTTTCCTGGCTCGTCTAGGACCAGGGACTTGGGCTCAACTCTTCGTCATTCCTTCAATGTTTCATCAATTTAATCGCCCATTTAATCAATTAATATTTACTGAGCAACTTCTATATTCCAGATGCCCTTCTCTGGGCTTCTAGACATCTAGGCATTTTGCTTGCATCATGCCTTGCTTAGCTTGTGTTTCCAATTTTCTAAAATATCTCCTCATTGTTCAATCTCTGCTCAACTCTTGGTTCTTTCTTGGCCTCCCCTCCCCCTTTCCAATTCCTATCCATGTCCCTGCTCATCCTCTTGGAAATAGGCTACCCCTGTGGAAAAGTGGTCTCAGCCTCCTCCTCTATAAAGTGGGGCTAGAGAGGCCAGAGCCCACTAGATCCCTTCACCTCCTCCCTCTCCTGACTCTGTGGTTCGGGATTCCGGACTCAGTCCGGCATGTGCCTTGAAACGCCTCTGGATTATGTCTTAAGAACATACTTCCCACTCACAGAGTGAGAGTCTGGGGAACTTGAGGTGTAATTTGGGCATGGTTCATGGAAGTAGCCCAGTCAGTTTGTTGTGGAGGCTGAGGGAAGACTGCTCTCAGGTGGGGTTTGTATTTGCATGTTTTTTCTCCCTCCCTGACTTTGAATGTGATGGGGTTGTCAGATCCCTGTTGTCCATGTGTATTAAATCCCATCAATTCCTCAAGAGTAACACTGCTGAGGTGGAGTGGAAGCAGGGAGCAGGATGGGGCCTGAAGGCAGGGCCTGCTTTGACTTCTGCTTCTGCCCTGTGACTTCAGGCAAGTTGATTGAGTCCCTGAGATTCGGCCTTTTTACCTTCACAAGGGGGACCATGATCATATTTCCTGGGAAGTTATGAAGTCTGGGTGTTAATGTGCGTGAACATGTACAACACATGCCTGTGTGCTTTATAGGTGGTTTGCTATGCCCCTGCCACAACTGTTTTATCTCTAGTATGGGGCTGTCATGGATTAAATTGTGTGCCCCAAAATATCTGTTAATTTGGCTAGGCCACGATTCCCAATATTGTGTGATTGTCCACCATTTTGTCATTTGATGTGATTTTCCTATGTGTGGTAAATCCTATCTCTATGATGTTAATGGGATTAGCAGCAGTTATGTTGATAAGACTCAATCTACAAAGATTAGGTTGTGTTTTAAGCCAATCTCTTTTGAGATATAAAAGAGAAAAGTGAGCAGAGAGACACAGGGACCTCATACTACCAAGAAACAAGAGCCAGGAGATTAACGTGTCCTTTGGAGCCGGGTCCCTGCACTGAGAAACTCCTCAACGGGGGAAGATTGATGATAAGCACCTTCCTCCAAGGCTGACAGAGAGAGAGCAACTTCCCCTGGAGCTGGCACCCTGAATTTGGACTTCTAGCCTGCTAGACTGTGAGAGAATAATCTTCCATTTGCTGAAGGCATCCACTTGTGGTATTTCTGTTACAACAGCACTAGATAACTAAGACAGGGGCTATCTTCTCTATCCTGGCTTTTACGGAGATTAAATGAGATATTGGGGCTAGAGGGTGCTATACAAATGCAAAGTGAAATAGGAAATGTTTAATAAATACACTGAATTCAGGCCAGGCCCTATTCTAAGGGTTTTATTAATCCTCACAATAACTCCCCAGGGTTTTATGGATGAGGAAACCGGGGCGCAGAGAGATTAAGCCAATTGCTCAATGTCACATAGCTTTAACCTGCAGAGCTGAGATTCATTCCAGGCTTGGGAGCTCTAGATCCTGTTCTTAACCATCATGCCATCTGGTTAGGGACATGCTAAGAGGGACTCCATGGAAGACAACCACATGGTTGAGGGGCCTTGTGTCCCAGGCTGAGGAATTTGCCCTTTGCTTTGAAGTAGTAGGAAATCACTGAAGACCTTTGTGTCAGGTAGCAGGGTCAGTAACTTGATCCATCTCGTTTTAGCCCCATGAAGGTTGGACTGAAGTGAGAAGATCCTGGAAGCAGGGAGACCATTGGCATGCTCGTGCTTGAAGGACGACCATGCAGAGACTTGGTTTTAGAAGAGTCACTGCAGAGGTTGATGTGACAGTACAAGTCCTTCCATCTTAGTAAAACGTGAGAATACTTTGAGGAAGGAAGCAGTGGGAACTCACGTAGAATGGTCTTGATTTTCTCTATCAGGGGAAATTTGCTGAGATTGTGGTGAGGCTGGGACAGGTGGGACTGCTACTTTTCTTGCCCCTGTTTTCACTTGGAGGGACTTCAGGAAAGTCCTGCTTGAGCCCCAAGGGAGGAGAAGAGTTATCTGGTTTTGAGATCCAGATGCAGAAACCAAGCAGGCCTCCCCTTGCCCCCTTGGGGTCTGCTGCCTGCAGAGCATGGGTTCTTCCCCGCTTCTCCTCTACTTTTCAGAGGGGACCTGAGTTTAAGTACTGCCTGTGGTTCGATAGGTAAGTCTGCCTAATTCAGGGTGAGTGTCAGAAGCCCATTGTGGTCACACATTGAAGCTGTGTGCTCTCACTGAGGTTTTATGAGTAACAAAGCTGGTGTTTTCATCTCCCACTTTCTAACTCCCTTGTCTATGTCTGTGTTGTTTCCAAATTCAGGAGCAAAAGAGAAAAACATTATTAATTTTCCCTTCTCCCTCAAAAAAAAAAAAAAAAAGTGTTTGGGCTTTAAAAGGGTTAAGGTTATAAATCCCCGAAGAGGAACAGGACTGGGAGTCAGTTTAGCATGACTTGAAGGAACTGGTCTCACATCTGTTCCATCTTCGAGAATGTTCAGGGGTGTACCTCTGGAAACTCTATTTTTAACAACCACTCAGGTGATTCTGAGCTGCATTTGAGAACCAAAGTCATGGGGAAATGTTGGAAGCATTGGTGCCCAGGGGAGGCTAGAGCTGATGAGGGAGGCTCATGGCAGCCAACAGCTTGGGAGTGGGGTTTTCTCAGGACTGGTTCAAGGGAGGAGAAGCCAGTGGGGACAGGAGCCTAGGCTGGCAAGTGTGGAAGTGGTGTTGTTGACCCTGTCACCCCAGCAGCCAAACAGAATGCCTCTCTTCCCCTTTAGAGACAGTTAACCAAACCCAAACTAAACCAGTTGCCATCAAGTCAACCCGACTTATGGCAACCCATATGCATTACAGTAGAACTGTGCTCCATAGGTTTTCAGTGTTGTTGTTGTTAGTGCCATTGAGACCGTTCTGACCCATAGTGACCTTATGTACAATAGAATAAAACACTACCCAGTCCTGCACCATCCTCTTAATTGTTGCTATGAGTCCATTGTTGCAGCCACTGTGTCATTCCATCTCATTGAGGGTCTTCCTCTATTTTGTTGACACTCTACTTTGCCAAGCATGATGTCCTCCAGAGACTGGTCCCTCCTGATAACGTGTCCAAAGTACGTGAGATGAAGTCTCGCTATCCTCGCTTCTAAGAAGCATTCTGGCTGTACTTCTTCCAAGACAGATTTGTTTGTTCTTCTGGCAGTCCATGGTATATTCATTATTCTTCACAAACATCATAATTCAAAGGCACCAATTCTTAGGTCTTCGTTATTCATTGTCCAGCTTTCACATGCATATGAGGCAACTGAAAATATTATGGCTTGGGTCAGGCACACCTTTGTCTTCAAAGTGACATCTTTGCTTTTCAACACTTTAAAGAGGTCTTTTGCAGCAGATTTGCCCAATGCAATATGTCATTTGATTTCTTGACTGCTGCTTCCATGGGTGTTGTTTGTGGAATCAAGTAAAATGAAATCCTTGACAACTTCAGTATTTTCTCCATATATCATGACGTTGCTTACTGGTCCAGTTGTGAGGATTTTTGTTGTATTTATGTTGAGGTATATTCATACTGAAGGCTGTAGTCTTTGATCTTCATCAGTAAATGCCTCAAGTCCTCTTTGCTTTCAGCAAGTAAGGTTGTGTCATCTGCATATCGTAGGCTGTTAATGAGTCTTCTACCAATCCTGATGCCACATTCTTCTTCATATAGTTCAGCTTCTTGAATTATTTGCTCAGTATACAGACTAAGTATGGAGAAAGGATACAACCCTGACACACAACTTTCCTGATTTTAAACCATGCAGTATCCCCTTGTTCTGTGTGAATGACTGCCTCCTGATCTATGTACAGGTTCTGCATGAGCGCGATTAAGTGTTCTGAAATTCCCATTTTTTGCAATGTTATCCATAAATTTGTTATGATCCACACAGTCGAATGCCCTTGCATAGTCAATAAACACAGGTAAACATCTTTCTGGTATTCTCTGCTTTCAGCTGGGATCCATCTGACATCAGCAATGATATCCCTCATTCCACATCCTCTTCTGAATCTGGCTTGAATTTCTGGCAGCTCCTTGTTGATGTACTACTGCAATGGTTTTTGAGTTATCTTCAGCAGATTTTTACTTGCATGTGATATCAATGATATTGTTTGATAATTTCTGCATCCCACTGGATCACCTTTCTTTGGAATGGGCACTACTGATCCTTCTTCGTTTCCAGCTTTCCCAGTAATTATCAATGCATCTTGATTGCATGTTTGATCAATTTCAGACTGCAGAAATTGGTAAAAATCTTCAATTTCTTCCTCGTTGACATTAGTGGTTGGTGCCTAAATTTGAATAATAGTCATATTAATTCCTTTTCCTTGTAGACATATGAATATTATCCTATCACTGACAGTGTTGTACTTCAGGATAATTCTTGAAATGTTCTTTTTGATGATGAATGCAATGCCATTCCTCCTCAATTTTTCATTGCCGGCCTAGTAGACCATACAATTGTTCAGTTCAAAATGGACAACAGCAGGCCATTTCGGTTCACTAATGCTTAGGACATCGATCTTTAAGCATTCCATTTCATTTTTGACAACTTCTTATTTTTCTTGATTCATCCTTCATACATTCCACATTCTGATTACTAATGATGGATGTTTTTAACTGATTCTTCTGAGTCGTGCCACATCAGCAAATGAAGGTCCCGAAAGCTCTACTCCATCCACATCATTAAGGTCAACTCTACTTTGAGAAGGCAGCTCTTCCCCAGTCATATTTTGAGAGCCTTCCAACTTGAGGGACTCATCTTCCGGCACTGTTATCAGACAATATTCCGCTGCTACCCATAACATTTTCACTGGCCAATTTTTTTCAGAAATAGATTTGCCAGTTCCTTTTTCCTAGTCTGTCTTAGTCTGGAAGCTCCACTGAAACCTGTCTACCATGGTGACCCTGCTGGTATCTGAAATACCGTTGGCATAGCTTCCAGCATCACAGCAACATGCAAGCCACCATGGTATGAAAAACTGACAGACAAATGGTGAAATTTTCAATGGCATGCTCTTTTGAAAGTAGATCACCAGGCCTTTTTTCCAAGGCATCTCTGGGTGAATTCAAATCGCCAACCTTTCGGTTAGTAGCCAAATGTTTAACTGTTTGCAACACCCAGGGACTTCTTTAGAGGTAGTGAGGGGTGGTTTATTTGTGAATAGGCTGAGAAGACAGGATGGGTAGATAAGGGAACATTCTGGCTTCACCTTGTATGGGAGCTGTGGCATCTGAGTGCTGCTCTGGGTCTGGTGCAGGGAAATGCCAGACTGGTTCAGACGGGCACCCTGGGCTTGGCAGCACCATGATACAGAGGAACATGGAGTTCCTGCTTGGGTGATTGAGAACTTCCTGTCAGTCTCTGAGGCTCAATTCTTTGAGTGGCTTCTTTGTGCCTACCTCTGGGTTTGGTGTTGAAAGGCCAAAAAATTTTAAAAAAAGGACTTTTGGAAACAGCCAAAGAGATTTCGTTCCTTGAGAATACGTGCGCTTTAAATGAGAACGCAAGGTTTCAGCAAGGAGTCACAAAACCTCCAAGGCATTTAATTTTGATAGAAAATACGACTGATTGGAAAAGGGACCAGGGATCTTTGGTTTCCGAGCCCCCAGTTCTAATCTTTAGCTTTCAATCCCAAATTCTAGACTAACATTTAAAATATGCTCAACTTTTAAATTTATGCCAATCATCAGGAATAAAAGTGAGATGAAGAAGAGCTGCCATTTCCAGCAGAGAAGGATAAGACACAAGTTGGCAACAATCGAAGGCTGCCTGAAGGAGAAACATGAGGTAACTGAGTGCTCCAGATTGTTCAGGGTTTGCTTCAGGCTGTTCTTGGAACAGTGGCAGGGAGTAGGATTCCATCTATGCAGCTTCTTCTGGGGCCTTCCTTGCCTGCCACCAGGCTCTTCTTGCCTTGGTGTGTTCCACCTGAAATCCACTCCTGTCCTCCAGCCTAGACACAGTGAAATCTTGACTCCTCCCATCCCAGTTGTGATTGTGAACCACGCTGGTTCTCACAGTCACCGTATGAAGGCAGTATCCTTTCATTTTAGCCTCCCTAGAGGTGGGCCAGTCCATTTGGGTGCACTGAGCAGATAGACTGTTAACTTTCATCAGGAGTTTGCAGGAAACCAGAAGAAAGTAAAATGAATACTGAAGGTTCACAGCATCAAAAGGCTATGTCTAGAGTAATCATTCCTATGATTACTGAGGAGACTCTGGCTGGTGTAGTTAATGGTGTAGTTAATGTGCTCAGCTGCTAACTGAAAGGTTGGAGATTCGAGTTCACCCAGAGGTACCTTGGAAGAAATGCCTGAAGGCCTACTTCTGAAAGCTCGGCCAGTAAAAACCCTATGGAGCACAGCTCTACTCTGACACATTGACTCCACAGCAACTGGTGGAACTGGTTTATGGTATTATGGTTAATATAAAAACAGTGAAAACCAAGTGCATCCTACCCATGGCTCTTAAAAGAGTTCTGAATTCTTGCCCTTACCAGTCACTAACTCTGTGGTCTCTATGTTGAGCTCTTTGACATGCCAGTGCTCAATCTGGAGTCATGGCAGCCTGGGAGTGATCTGTGCATGCGACTCCTTTTCTCACGATTCCTCTGATAAATATTAAGCTTCATAAGACACTGAGTTGCTAAGCCGTATCATATAGTTTTACAAATATACAAACAAGTTTTTCACTCTTACGGTCAAGCCCTTACCCTTCTGAATTACTTTCTCTTAGTTTGATCCCAGATTATTTTAAAGTGAGTGTAGATATTCCTTATTCTTTGACCTATGATCACTGAGAAATATGTAAGGCATATCTGTGAAATGGTGACACCGATTTTTAAATGGCTGTGAGATCCATCATCTATCTTATCTATCTATCTATATGACATGCTTCTCCAGTGAAGTAACCTAAAGAAGCTGAAAACTTCTTCGAAAGATGCTGCCTTGGCAAAAGATATGTTTTGAAAGCCCTCTTTGGGAACTGATATCAAGGCTAGGTGTGAAAGATGACAAAATCTGTTTATTTCATCGAAGTTTCACCTGGTTAGGACCAAATGTTGTACCATGCAAATCTTCCCTCATTTACTAGATCTGAATCCAGATGATGCCTGTTTATTTATCCAAAAGAGATAAAGGTTTTCCCCACAGAGGGGATTGCAATAGTGCAGTTCTGAAGCAGAGTTGAGCTGAGCCTCATGGCATTGGGAGGAGCCCAGGTAAGAGAGCAGCTCCCCGGGGTGAGAGAGTGAAGGCCGGTGTGTGACCTGGCATGTACGCTCTGTCCTCTGTGCCTGCAGCCATGGGCCCATGACACTTGTGGTATTGCTACATTGCATTGTGAAGAGCTGTAAATGCATTTCTTGTTGCATTCGTTGCATTCTATCTCCACCCACCCTCCAATCCACCCTTTGAGGTCAAAGACTGTGTCTTAATATTCCCAAGCCCAGCATCATTACAGATAGGAGGTGGTCAGTCTGCTGAACAGAATTGCTGTGCTGGGATCAGTTCATCTCTCCCCTGTCCCACGACTCATCTCTGCTCTTCCTCGCATACTGGGATCTGACTGGGACGGTGTCTACAGCAGATTCCTGCTCTGTAGGGGCATTTTGCATACTAGCATGCACTCCAGAGGAGAGGGCAGGCAGAGTATTCAGTGCATTTATTTGTTATATCACTACAGAAGAAGCATTTCAAAATGTGTACAAAAGGATACTCTATTACTCCAGTTGCACATCCTGTGTTCACAGCTAAACAGAAATAATTTAACATAATCATAGAAGCAGATTGGAAATACATTTTCTGCATTTTTCTCATTTACAGTCCTGTACATGTACTTGCCAAAAAAAAAGGCAATTGAAGACCTAAAGCTGTACTGGATATAAACAAATTCAACTTTAACAATCACCACACACAACATTATAAAAAAAATGTTTTAGAAAGTATTGGAACAATATTGCATATTAATATCTGGTTACATGTGTTCACAGTGAATGCTATTGTACCAATAGCATATGTGCTTCTTTTTCTGTTGCCTGTACATCTTAAATAAGTCTAATCTTGGTTCACCTTAAAGTAAAAAAAAAAAAAAATTTAAATGAATGATAGACTTCTGGACTTCAAATAGAGTTGACCTTTCATTATTGCTGGAACTTAAGAAGTGAAGAATAGAGAAATATATTTGCTTCATGATTTGTATGTATGTCCATTTCATCTCTCTTTTGTCTTGGTAAGAAGACAATACTATGAGAGTCACAATGTAGTCAAAGCAAAACAAAACGAAAGGAGAAAAAAGCACAAGACTAAAAAGAAAAAAGAAAAAAAATCCACATCTCCCTAACAGGTAGCTCTCTTTTTCTCAGTGAAGAGTCTGAAATTTCATTATGGGGTTGATTCTAAACTCTAAATGGCACATGCTGGTATCTGAAGTGATTGGTGCTGGGACACTTCCTTCAGTGCTAATGCAAGACTCTTCAACTAGGACACTCACACGCTCTAAGTTACACATTACAAAAGGACTCAGGGTAGGGAGCAGGTGTTGAAGCTTACCACGTTGTTAGACGGTGGGGTGACAGCGGAGGGGAAGGAACAAAAAACAGTCATTTCTAATTGCAATCAACAGGTCAACCTGTTCCTCTGAAACCTCCTTTCTCTGGTATTTATTTTAACACAATGAGTGTGCAAGAAATCTATGCACATCTCATTACACGGGGGTACCCGAGACACACGCTCAAACCATCACACAACAAAACAAACCACAGAACAAAAAGGCGTGAAGTCATGCAAAATCCTACTTTTACCAGCTACAACAAAAACGTTTTAACAACTTATGGTACAGAATATGGCCACCTTTCAAACATAATTTAATTACTGGTTGACATTGTATGAAACCTTTATGTTAAATACAATAGTTTCAAAGAAAAATGGTGTTACAATATAAAACCACAACAAAAGGTGTGTAAAGAGACATTTACATGGGCTCTAAAAGACCACGAGAAGGAAGGGGGAAAGAATTTTAGAAAAGAATTCCTGTAGCCACTATTTACAGTTCTGGTTTAAGCTCTGTTTGAATGACACGGGACAAAACAACTGGCTTCGACCAACTGACTCCGTGGGAAAGATATAAAAGAACAGCGTATATGAAATTTGCTAACTAACCAGAAATCAAAGGAGGCTCTCACTTTGAATACATTAATTTGGATAAGGCATATCTTTCTCTGTAATTGCATACTGAACTAAAGCTACTGACAGCTTTAGCTCCTGTCTCTCTTCCTTCACTCAGTGCACTGGTGTGCCACAATATAAATTATTATAATTTTGTTTATTTCCAGTTTCAAAATGTCACACCATTCTATAAGCAAAGAAATCCATGACTGAAGAGTTGTATCTTTGTGAACACTGTCCCTTCTACAAAACTCAAGTGTACTGGAGGAGGCATACTTCTGAAGACTGGAGGGAAGTAATCCATTGATAAAATTTATAATGATTCCAGAGAAACACAAGTCAGGCTTGAAGACTGGGAAGATAGTTCGTGTAGTCTTATTTTTTGGTGAAGATTTTCCAGATCTTTAATTGGGTTAGAATTCAGTTAGATCAGTGGTTCTCAAGCAGGTGCCATTCTGCCCCCTAAGGGATATTTGGCAATTTCTGGAGACACGTTTGGTTGTCACAACTGGGGGTGCTACCGGCATCTATCAGGAAGTGACCAAGGATGCTTCTAAACATCCTACAATGCACAGGACAGCACCCTACAACAAAGAATTATCCAGCCCCAAATGTTAATAACGGTGAGACTAAAGAAATCCTGATAGAGATTAAATGCTGCTCTCTAAACTCTCCAATGCTTATGTACAATTTTTTCTCTATGTTCCTTCATGTTCACCTTGGGACATGTTTAGTGAAGACAAGCACTGTATGCACTTGAAATTTTATGCTCTTCCTTGCCTAGGTGGTTGAGATGAATGACCTTAATAATAAAGATAGGATTAACCATGAGGGAGACCCTTGCTGGTTGGGATTAGAATCCCAAAACACCTTATTTAGGCTTCAGAGATGCATTCAACTGCCTTAGCATGTACAGGAAGAGTTCTCCCCGCAGCATCACCTGCCTCCTTCCTGTCATGTTAAACCCTTTGGGCATCACCCTGTGGGGACAGGCCATATGACTGCTCCGTCCGTACACTGAGTCTCTGCAATGGCAAAGGATGCAGGGCCATGCATCTTAAGTGGGCACATGTGTGCTACTTTGTCTTTATATTAGAGAGTGTTTGGGATGTTTTCTAGCTTAGTTTCAAACAGGTAAGTGCTGTGGGTTAGCAATGGAGATGCTGGGCTTCACTTGTCATATTTCATTGATCTGAAAATTTAACGGTCATTTTAAGTCATTCTTTTATGAGTTTTAAAACAAGAAAAACACAGAGTGGGGGTACGGAAATAAATTTACCGATCCTAAGAAATCCAGGCTGGTGGCTACGAACAGAATATGCACTTTATTAAAACGAAGGTTAGGAGGGTGAGGTCCGGACTTCTGCAGGAACACGTGCTTATGGTCTTAGGTAGGACCAGCCAGAGAAGGAATGTAAAGCCAAAGAAATGAGTGTGGAATTTGGAATAAAGCTTTGGTTTCTGAGGCATTTGACACTTTGAGTAGTTCAACAAGAATTAATGTCCAAATTTCTGGACTGGTGGTGTAGATGTAGTGATAGACTTTTTCAGGCAGTAAAGACATGGGGAGGAGAAGCAGAGGACAGGGGCCTGCAGGTATGTGCACATGAATACTGAGTTCATCCGACTTGGCAACAAAGCTCAGGAGGCTTGGCAGTCATCTGAGAAACACCTCAGAACCTTGAAGATCTAAAGAGTCTAAAGGACTCCAAACCCTCCCTTTTTGCCCAAGGCAGCCTGAGACACAACTTTTCCCAAACAATTTATTTTCTTATGCAGAAAGTGACTTAAAACAATGTTTTCTTTTAAAAAGAGCAGCTTTCAGCCCCAGACTCATGGGGTCTGATGCTGTGGCCTCAGCTCCCTTTCCAGGCCAGCCCTCTCAGCCGGGCACCTCCCAGGGAGTCTCACTTCCTGCCTGCTCACCTGCAGTGCTTGCTCTGTGCAGTGCTACACATTTTGTGCTGCGCTCACTGCTGATGGACACTTGGAATGCTCACAGAGTGCGTGAATCCTGTGCTTAGCACCGGAACCAGCACACTGCTTCCCAGGCTTTCGCCATTTTCCTACGACCAATTGTTTGGAGGAGGGGAATTATAGAACAAGAGATGAAGGGGTTCAGCTAGCCATCTATGGAAATGTCTAGTAAGAAAACAGTCTGGGTGCTCCAAACGTAACCCTGCATCTAACAATAAAATTCTCACTGTTTTCAAAAGTAAATCAAATCTCAACCAATTTAAGAAGAAAAACAAAAAATCAAAACAACAGCAAAAAAAAAAAAAAAACAACCTCCAAACACATCATCATCCAGTCCATGCTGCTGGCGGAAGGGGAGGAGGCAGCAGTTCTTTTATGCATTTTCTGTTCATGGGTGATTGTGCTTTTCTTGGAGGGTGGCCCCTGCCTCTGGAAGCAGAGTGTCCAACAATCCACCTGCTTCTAGACTAGCGGCTTAACTCATGTGGAAGCGATGCTCACCGCGGGTGATGTGAGACGAGAACTCATACCTGTCCTGGCTGTGGTAGCCACACATGTTGCACTCAAAAGGATCGCGGAAGCCGTGGCAACCCATGTGGATGGTGTACATGACGTGGTCCAGGAAAAGCACCCTGCAGTGTTCGCACTTGTACACCTTCATCTGCTCGCCGCTGGGGCTGATCACGCGGAAGGCGTCCTGGGAGTTCTCGGAGGCCGCCCGCAGCACGTCGTAGGCCCGGTGCTCCTCCTTGATGGACAGGCCGTTCCGGGCGTGGGGGTTGATGTGGTTGGTCAGGTAGATGAGGCCGCCGCGCTGCTCCTCGTTATTGCTCTCGGTGTCTGTGGAGTCTTGGCAGCTGTTGCTTGGGGAAGCATCTCTCTCGGAAGAGACTGACTTGGCTTTGGAGAGCAGCAGCAAGTTCTCCACGGCGCTGTCCTGAGCTGTGTGGTTGGAGCGTGGGGGACCGTCCCCATGGGGCTTGTGGAGCTGGTACATAGGGCTAATGACCGGGACCACCTCAGAGCCCCCCGGGGGCGTCTGCACCAGGGGGCGCAGGGACTCGGCCCCCAGGTAGCTGATCGCGTTGTTGATGGCCTGGTCCATCACATGCGACGACATCATCTCGTTCTCCTTCTCGTAGTTCGTGCTGCTGTCGTAGGCCATCTCCGACAGGCACTTCTCTCCTGCGGGAAGAGGCGGTGGTCAGTGTGGTTTGGCCACTTGTGGCGACAGCTGAAATCTACACTGTGTGCAATGCAACCCAACTTTTGGGGTGTTTTAATACACCAGCAGGTATGCAACAAGAATACCACCAAATCAGGTGTATATCTGTCTTCATAACACCTAGCAAAGGGACCTACATGCACTAGGCATTGAAAAAAATTTTGGTTGGATAAATGAATGAATGAATAGATGAACCAAAGATTGTGCATGTCAATTTAAACAGCACTCATTTAAACTGATTGAGTGGATACTTGTATCTTTTTATTAAGGACAATATAATTAAACATTATTATATTTAATTTAGAATTAACTTTTTACATTATGTATTATCTATATAAGGTTATACATAATTTATAATAATTGATTACAGTGCATTTAATTAAAATAGCCATTGAATCATTATTCATAATACAGGATATGCTTATTTAAAATGACTCTAGGTTATATAATCGAAAATAGTTTCAATAATCTATAATACAATTTAATCAAAATATATAATTGTATATTATTTATAATAAAATTATAAATAACACAAAATGAAATGGGCTCTGACTTTGAGGAGAGCATAAAGGGTATTCAGGCTTAAAAATTATCCTTGACATCCTCCCACCTCTCAGCATCCCAACTGCCTTTCAATTTAGTTAGCAGCACTGGGACAGTGGACAACAGAGAATATGTGGTAGACGGAAGGAAGCAAACAAAGGAAGCTAGAGGAGAGAATGATCTGCTATTCACTTACTCTTTATAAAAAGCTACTGAGCATTCATGACGTACTAAAGACTATGCTTATTGCCGAAGGTTCATGGGCGAGTGAGCCTCTGCCTCAAGGAACTTATGACCTAATACCATGGGTTTGTAGAAGTAGAAAAGCTTGCTTGCCCAGTAACTGTGAAATCTGAGACTAGATCTGGCTTCTTGTCATTGGCCTTTGAGTAAAATTTTCAAGGAAAAAAAAACATACATTTCCTTGAAGATACACTTCTCAATATATCGTTTATGAGTTCACTTGAACTCATGGCTGACAGAGTACCTTCAATCATTACAGTAACTGTTTACACTCTTATTGTCAGGACTGCTGGTTTGTTTTACTTTCACTGGTGGTACATTTAGCCAATTCTGCTAAATAGAAAAGAGTTATATCCCCACCAAAAATGGTACTTTCCTACCTAACCATCCTGATTCTCCCCCAGAGTCATGGTTTATAGCTTCCCAAGCAACCACTGAACTCTACTGTTTTCAAAACTTGGTATAACAACAAAAGGATGTAGGAAAAGACAATATATATTCTAGATTGCTGTGGCATATTAAAACTACTCCACAGAATTTCTCTTACCTAATACTCGATAAAATGAGAAAAATAATAAAAAAACACAAAATTCACCATCAGCAATCAGCTACTGAAAGGAGCATATCCTAATGAAATATATATTAAAAAAATCAAGAACCACGGAATGAAACAGAAGATTCTGGCACGAGATATATGTCAAAGCTTGCCTGCTGATCTCACTTCCAAAAGCCTTAAGTATGAGTAACAAAATCCTTAGCATTTTACCTGATATCCTCTTATCTGTACAGAAACAATCCAGATTGGTATCTTAATCTTTGTACTTTGTGACAGAAGAGCAGTTGACACCTCTGCTGGCCAGATGCCACTGGGAAAGTGAGCAGTGGGCTGGCTCCCTCTGACAGAGCGAAGGCCCCGATGTTATATTCTGAGGTGAGAGAAGGTCCAAATATGCAAAGTATCTCCCGTGGAAATAGGAAGCACTTCCCAACTAGGTAAAGTGACAACTGGGTTAAGGCAATAAACTAACTCTCAGAACGAGGGAGGGGGAGCAGACAGAGGGTCCTGTAACAAAGATTGCACTTTGTCTCACCTGAACCTCCCCATTCCATCCATGGCATTCTTTCAGGATTCAGAAAAGTTGGTAACTCTTACAGGAAAATGAATGTCTCAGATATAGTGGGAAGAATGTCGAGAAGTCACTTAAGCTACATCAGACCAACAAGAATACTCAGAAGGGAAAGAAATGTCATGGTTACTGTGAAAATATTTTCTAGCAACAAAAGAGAAGAAAAGCAGCAAAATGCAGACCAACAGGGCCACCCTAGGGAAATATTTAATTCAAGGAAGATAGGAAATGCCTTATAATTGCATCATGACATAAAGTCAATAAATACCCAAAGATGACATACTAAAACAACAGAATCAGATGAAAAAGGAGATTTCAGATAGCAAAAAGCAAAGTGAGATTCAAAATGGTATTATTACAGAATTAATAAATGGGTTAGAACAACAAGTAATCAAACACGAACCAGTGAATGGAATTACTGACAAACAGGAAAATCACAACAACAATGAATAAATATAAAAAGGACAAATACAAGAATTAAAGAATGCTAACAGACATGGAAGATAAATTATCCAACATATGGACAATTGGTATCCCTGAATAGAGATCACAACAGATGGAACAAAAATACATTTATGTAAAAGAGAATTTCCTAGAAATCAAGGGGAAAAAAAAGATACTTCAGACAAAAATAGCAGGAAATTTTTATTCAGAATGCAAAACCCCAAGACACATCCTAGTTAGGCTATTTATCTTTAAGGATAAATAGAGAATTCTTCAAGCATTCAGGGAGAAAATGCAAATCAACTTCAAGTAAAAAGTATCAGACTGGCCTTAGACATGTCCACAGCAATGCAGTAATACCAGCAGATAACACTGAAAGATTTAAA